>NW_009228204.1:0-49587 GCF_000690835.1 Fulmarus glacialis | reverse complement strand
GAGTGACATATCGGGGTTCCTCAAGCTATCCGCAAGTCTTCCATTTTCCGTAGCTGTCAGGCCTTGGGGGAAAAGTAGAATTTGGATTTATTGCTTGTCTTGAGTTGAGACTCCAGCTCTCACCCCCTACAAGGCAGAGGAAAAAACCTCACCGGCTCAGAGAACTTACCATGAGCCTCCTTACATTTCTAGACTGCACCCAACATCTCTGCTTTGTGGTAGAAAAGGTCTCTTTCCAATGCCAGGAAGCTCTGACCTGCTCCTCCTGAAGTCCCACTCTACTGCTGCACACAGCAGCCTGCCACTCTCTTGGCTCCTATGCTTGGGACCAAGTGCTGCAGACGTGTACTACAAAGCTGCAGAGCAAGCTCCAAGAAGCTGGCAGCTTCACCAGGTCCCTAGAGGCAAAGCTGGCTCTGCCTATGTAGTGAAAAGACAATTGGCAACGTATGTACTTCAATGGAAATTAAAGGGGAGAAAAGTTAATAAAGAACTAATCAGTTCCACAACAGATCCGGGGTGCAGTACCTATTGTGGCAGCACAGAAGTCCCTTTCTCCAGTTTTCTTGCCTGTCACCCTCCCATACCACCAATGCTTTCCCCATTCAGAACCTACTTAATCCTTCTGCAAGATGCCCAAGATCTAACTTTATTCCAAACTCAAAACGATGGAAGAGACGGTAACAGCGATGCGTGTGAGTAAGAGGGAAGGAGGAAGACAGAGGGAACAGGAACCAATTACCCACGGAGTGTCCTCTCCCATCTGGAGTGACAGGCAGAATGCAGAAGGAAAGAAGCAGATATTAGTCAGGGAACCAATTCCCCAAGGCTGGCAGCTCTAGTTAACCACTTCCATTCATCTCACGGGCGGCAAGACACTCCCGTTGGAAGGACAACATGAACCTGCCTTACATGGGAGCAGGCAACAGCCCCACGGAGGAGAGGACCACGTTAATACAGCTGCCAGCCCTACCCAGGCTGAAACACTTGCTACGAAGGCAGGGTGGACGAGGGCTGCCACTTGGTCTCAGGATGGCCAAGGGGAACTTTTGGCTGGGAACTTGTGGCACTGCAAAATCTTGATCCTGAGCCCAAAGTTGGCAGGCTTGCCTCTTGCTGAAGAGCACAAAGCCCCTGTCCAGGATGAAGAGCTGCCAGCTTCAGGAGATGAGCAGGGGGTGAACAGGGAGCCTTGGCCACCAAATGCACACAGTTCGTCAAATAGGAATTCTCTTTATTCCCTCCAAACCTGTCCTGCCATAACAGCACTCAAGCAGCCACATGGGTTTAAAGAGGAGGCTGGGCTCGACCCTCAATCAACAAAAACAGTACTAGCACCTCTTCCCAAACTTCCCAAGACGCATCGGCGTCTCTACTTTGTGTTAGTTGGCTCGGACGGCGTTGCAGCTGCTCTGCAGTTGAAGAGCATTTGCCCTGTAATTTCAGCTCCGTGTAAGCAGTTACGCTGACTTATGAAGTGCAGCAGTGCTGGAGTTACTGCATTAGGAGGGTTTATTTGCATCTTAACAGCAGCTTGTAATGAAGTGACTCTGCTGAAGTGTTCATGTGATCCAGAGGGGTTACAATCACTTCTGCAACATGACGTGAGGCACTTGGAGCTCCAAAAAATAACAGGGAGGGTGGAGCCAGGAACAGAAGCTGCAACAACCACTGCTCAGCAACTCCTTTGCCTTGCATCCATAGCATAGCCAGGGCTTTCAGAGCAGCTATGCATTTCATGGAGCCATAATTCATAGGTTAACAGGGGACAATTGCTGACTCCTCTCTCCCTCACACGCCAAACCAAGAATTAAGCACCACAGCTCAAGGAGCTAGATGAGAGCATGCACTCAGTAACACAGCAGCAAGGAACACAAGACATTTACCTAACAAGAATCAGTTGATGGGGCTGACTAAAATGCTGAGACCACAGTTGCCAGCAGGCCACTTGATCTGGGCTAATCCTGTTAGAGATATCTTAACTGCAGGACAGATCATGCATGGTCTGCATCTTCTGACCTCCTGATGGGCTGTAGATGTCTCACTGCAGACTCCCCTGTGGCTCACACAGAGGCATTTTCAGTACCTGATTTGCTGCCTATTTTATGTGTCTCTTTTCATCCCGCCAAGCCAGGCTTGCAGAGCAGAAGGGCTACTGTCCAAACCAAGGACAGTTGCGTCCTGGTGGTGGAGGACAGGTCATGCTGCCAATACCACAGCCACCAGTTTCAGTAGCACTTATTGCTAATGCTTTACCTTGCTAAATGATTTCCATCAGCAAACAAAACTAAGTACTAACCATTTTCATTTTCTAAAGTGTAAAAAAGCAGCTCTACAAAGCTCTAGCAGTCCTATTACTGTTACAACAACAAGAGCCTTAAATCAGACATGAATGAGTGACCCACCAGAAGAGCTCCTTTTCCGTATCAGCACTGCTCCAGCAATGGACACATGGCCTTTGCCAGAAATGCCAGAAACAGATGTCCTTTGTAGCTCATCAAACCAGAACAGCCTAGATGAAAGGAGACGCTCAGCTCCTTGATGGAGGCTGGAGGAGCACCCTGGGGAAGCATCACATCCACTGCATAAATGGATGCTGGGGCTGACCTAGCATAGCCATTCTCACGCTGTAGTTCCAGGAAAAGGTAAATGAAATACCTTTTCGCATCAGGCAGGCACTCAGGACTGCCGGAGCAGGCGTTTCTTCCCAAGCTGCCGTGAGCCTACAGGCACCCCGAGCCCAGGACACTCTGCAGGAGAGAGTGAGCCAGTGCTTGGGTCCCAGCACTCCATCACACTTCAGAGCAAGCACAGCAGTGGGACACAGCCCTGAACCATGCAGAAGAGACCCCTGGGGTCAGACCCCCCTGTATCCAACCTGATTACATAGCAGGGCACAGCTCCACCTGAACAGCCCAAACCAGTCCAGGTATTACAGAAAACTGTGGCTATCTAGTGTTTATCAAACAACTTTACAATTCAGGACATAAATCAGTCTGACCAGCTGCCAGCCTTGAATCAATAATATTCTTGTAGATGAGTGGCTAGAGTATTAAATAAAATCCTTACATAACAGACAATCCAAGCCTGTCCATTCCTACAGATTTACTGCTCTGCCCCCGGCTTTAAAGCCAGCCTCCTTGGCTCCCGGCCACAGTGCCCTGCTCCCGTTAAACGCACGGGCTCACAGTGAGCTGCACAATGTGCCGAGCAACGTGCAGTTCTCATGCCCAGTGGATTTTCAGAGCAAATGGACACACAAAAAGGTTTAAAGGCAAAATGACCCTGGCTCATTACAGGACAGATAGACATCCTACAAAGCGCTGCATCAACAATAAACCAGGATTTGGAGGGCTGCCTATAATCTGCATGAAGTTTAGCCACTTAAGAGCCAGCTTTAAGGGGATAAGGCATCAAACTCCAGCTCTCAGCATGCACAACTCTGCATCCGGCAATCTGCTGTCCAAGCAAGTTTTGCTTCTCCGACATTAGTGACTGATATCACTACTTTACACTGTGGAGCTGGAGATCTCAAACAGCTTTGTAACAGTGGGCTTGGTCACCATTTTACAGAAAAGAAAGCAAAGCAGAAAACAAGATCTGCCCAGGGTGGCAAACAGGGGCACAACCCGGAGCAGACTCAGTTTACTAAGTAACAGCTCTCCCTAAGTCATATAGCGAGTCTGCTCTGGTTATAAGCAAAGCATATCTTGTTCTTGTACTAAAGGCCCTTTTTCTCCTGCCCCCCCCCCCCCTCTTTTTTTTCCCCCCCCCTTTTTTTTTTAATTGTTAACATGTGCTCAGCATCCGCGCATGCACAATATGCATGTTACATTTAATACCAATTACAGGACTCACTATGGAGATAAAATAAGAGTTACTCACTAAAGAAATTAACCTATCAAGCAGCTGGAGTCTCACTGGTCATGGAGATAAATATCTAGCAATGCTGAGGGAAATTCAAATGAACAATATTAATTTGGTGTTTATCCAGTTTTACACCATGCAGTCTCTATTTAAATGCCTGGAAGAAAAAAAACCCACAGTTTAAGAAATGGAAATGCAGAATGACATTTGCCATGGAAGTTAATGCTGCTGTTGATCTTTCTGGGTTAGTCCCATTGGGACTTCCACTGCAAAAGGATCCCTCTGAAGACAGACACCCCCTCCAAAGAAAAGGAGGCATTATCAAATACACAAGAGCTGCCACAAGTATCCGAGGGGATCAACACAGGACACTGAGTGAATGTGACAAACTGGCTGAGATCCTGCCAGCAGTCTCTTCCAGACCTTCAGCTGCCTTTGAGACACTCACAGTACTGACGCAATCTCACCGTCACAGCAACAGACCATGATTTCATGCATCAACTCAAGCACATCCCAAACCGTTTTCTTCCACTGTAAGAGACAGGCTTATTTAGGCTTTTTTACATATCAAACAGTTGCTTGGAAAATGGAAGTGGGGTTTAGGGTTGCTCTACTCTGGCAGTAGAGCAACTTAATGTCCCTGCTCAGGCTGAGAGATAATGCCAACGGCATGAGAATATCTCATGCTCCCCTGTCTCCTCTCAGGTCACCTGAGATCCAAAAGGGATCTGCTAATGATGAGCAGAAAACAGGGATCAACAGTAGAGGTGGTACTAACTCTGTCACTGGGAGCCTTAAAAAAATTACACTAGACAAATTCCTTTTGGGAAAACACATATTCAATCCTTCCTTAGATCAGACCCCAACCTTAGATCAGACCCCAACCACGCTTGGTTCCAATACTCTTTACTTAGACTCTTGAGACAACAGGAGGCATGGGAAAAGAAAGACCAAAGCAGCACACACGGAGGAAGACAGCTGCCTTGGCATTCACAACCAGAGTTACCTTCTGGTAGCACAAGGGCCGAAAGTGAAATAAATTCTGTCTGGTTTGAGGAGGAGAGAGGGACTGCTCACACCACTCCATGCTTCATGCAAGAGTATGGGAGCCTCAGTCTTCCCAACAAAGCAGGGGAAGAAATGCATTAAAAAAGACTTAATGGAGAGAGAAACTTCAAAGCGGAACAAATCAGGCAGCGATCTAACATAAAGAAAGTGTGTGTATAAGGTGTCTGGAGGAGAAAGACACCGACAGCCAGAATGCCTACTGATACACTGGTAGGCAGAACACTGATAAGGACAGAGGAAGATTTTATTTCAGTCTCCAACCTCACTAATTGACTGCACGAGCAGCCCAAGTGACCGCCATCCCTGGCTGCCAGCTAGTTTTGATCCCTGGTGAAGGGTGAAGAGCTCAACCCTTCTTCAAGGGTCTCCTGGGACGCACCTCACCCCCTCACCACATACAGAAATCAGGCATGTGCATACCTGCCATTTGAGACTGTGTTTTTGGCACTGCACAAATGTGGCTTAATGTCAGCCTAAGATCCAAATGCCAACCCCCTTGCTAGCCATGCAGCCAAGAGACACTGCCTAGCAATTTAGCTAATACCAGGTTAGGGTTAACTCAGCTTGTTAAACACATGCCCACAACAATAAACAAAGACACAGATCACATTCACTCACACACTAATTAGGCTTACTAGGGAAGGAAAAGCCAGAGAAATACAGAGATTTACCAGAAAAGATTCACTTATACATGCGAGCGTTCAGGAGAAGACAGGACATTTGATGCAACAGCACTTCAATAGAAAGCATTCCAGGGGGAAAACAAAAAAACCCACCACCATTCACGTATTTCTTTTTTAGTGCTCACCCCATCTAGTAATTCAGCTGAGACAGTGCTGGCTCACACAGCCTGAGGCAAGCTACTCCCCATCCAGACATGATCACTTTGTTAGATCACACTCCACAGCCCCATGGATTTACTTAAGGCTTGAGAAAAATGTTAAGTAAAAGCCTAGTACCATATTAACTAACAGCTCTACTGACAAAGCGGGTCGCTAAATTAAGCCCATTAATGCCAACTGCAAGACAACTCTTTTCCCAAAATCAACTTTTAGTCCTCCTGCTGTGTCCATTTACTTGTCTCTGACACTAATGACATCAGCAAAGGGTTACTCTAAGTGGCCTGGAAAACGGTACAGGCAGAGGAATTTAACTCCTGACCATTTTGAGCCGCCACTGATAGCACCATTTTCTGCAATGCCTTGACACAATTAAAAATCCCAGTTTCTTAGTGGCACATCTTGCAATGCGGGGCAAAGGCTGCAAAGGTCACTGCTCTGGGCTCACTGTCTGCTTTCCCAGCAACTCCAACTTAAACCATTTCCCTAATCCCCTATCTCCCCAGCGTAAAAGCAGTCTCCCTGCTAAATAAGCAAACTGCTGTTTAGATGGCACAGAGGCTAAAGCACATCTGATCTCCGTGAACGCCAATGCCATTAAGGGTTAGATTGTTTCTAATTCATTAGCTCATGAAGCACTGGAGCTGGAAATGTGTTTAACATCTGCTTTAAGATTATGGCAGCTTAAAAAAAAAAATCTTTTACAAATAAGGATTTGTTGAATTGGGGCTCATCCAGCTGCCTCCTACCTCTATTATTCAGAACTTGACTCAGAACTGAAAGCGCACCTAAACCAGCCATACAGATAACCCAGCCCAGCTCACTACAAGCCAAACCTAAACCAAAGCAAGACAAATCCACCGCAGGTCTGAAAAACACCCAACTATGTTCACTGGGGTAGTCTTACTCAGGTTACATGGTGCAAATGTACCTAGACTGCTTCCTACCCCTGTTAGGCAAGTCACTAGGGGGCTGGGGATCCCACCCCATGGGAACAACTCCCAGGCTGATGATTACATTCACCACTTCTCAATGCCTGGCTGCCGCCAGCGTAAGACCACAGCACCGAGCTCCTCTCCACTGCCGCGGTCTCCTTGCTAAGTGATTCTCTCATTGCAGCTCATGCCCAGGTCACACCCCAGAGCAGAAGCAACGTGTGATTATTCATACTCTGGAGCCTGAC
This sequence comes from Fulmarus glacialis, assembly GCF_000690835.1. Lineage (NCBI taxonomy): Eukaryota > Metazoa > Chordata > Aves > Procellariiformes > Procellariidae > Fulmarus > Fulmarus glacialis. The sequence continues at coordinate 42,630 of NW_009228204.1, read as the reverse complement.
CCTGTTAGTACTAAAATACCTCCTCGTGAGTAGCTGTGGCATGAGGACTATGCAGAGTGCTTCCCTCTTGACCTAACTGCAATTAAAACGTCACCGATATTAAACCATGACATACCCTGGAGAATATACAAATGGGATGACACGGGGCTATGGCGTGCAGCCCTGAGAGTTTTGCACTGAAATTCAGTAGGGTTGGGAACCGGGTGGAACAAACACCTTCTTGAAAGGGAGCCTGAATCAATTACAAAGCAGTGGGACGCTTCCTTAAAACAACTTTTTGGTTTTCTTCTACAGACAGAAAAAGCATGGAACAAATATCTGCTGACCATGACGATTCTACAGCATGCAGCAATATTCGATTTATAGCAGGAAAAACCTGCTGAAAATTGGTATAATAACATTGATTAAATCCTCTTGGAGTTTTAGGACTCAGCACTGGGAGCTCAGTGATCCAAGTATTACAAGCACAAATGATCAAGGCTTTGCAGAGATAAGCACAGCTCCAATTATTTTGCATCAGCTGAAGCCAAAGACGATGCCGCTTACCAAGCTGTCCAGCCCTCCTCCCAGGAGGTCCACAGCACCCATCTGCATGGAGGACACTTGGGGAACATTCACTGGGGGTCCCAGGTCCAGGTTGAGAAGGTCACCGAGAAGGTCGCCCTGTGATGGAATGACCTGCGGCTGCTCAAGGTTTGTAGTGGCCGTCGTGCCCATGGGGCTATCACCTGCATCAGTGCTATGGGTGGGAGGAACAAGAAGCAGAAGAGAGAAACATTAGTCACCTTCGGTCTCCAGCTTCAGATTCCCAGCAGGAAACACAGCAGGAGGTGGCTCACGAGCAGAAGCCAGTTAAAAGCTTATCCTAGCAGCTGATCTCACCACTGCCACGTACACGGCAGTGTTTATGGCAAGTGGTTCTTCAACACATGCTTTGAGCACAAAGACTTTCCATGCATTGTGCATGGTTTTCAGTTCAGAAAAGGGGATCTTCAGGTGTGAAATCTGCCCACCTTGAGAATCACAGACCCCTCCAAAACCGTAAGCCATGAGTACTACATGGACTACAGCACTGAAAATAATTATTTCCCAGCTCAGAAGAAACAGAGAGATGATTTTCAGCCCACTGGACCTGGAGAACTACATATAAACATGGGGAAAAAAAATAATCCAGATTTCCTGAGAGACCTAACACTGGTAAAACCCTTGAGCCCCCACTCTAACCAGTGCAAACTCAACCACTCCCCACAGAACTGGATTAACCACCTTCTACTGACCAGCAGCAAGCTCCATAACTCTTTTCTAAATAAAGACCTCAATCTAAAATTGATTCCTCCCTTCTATCAATAATTTCCTTTTCTCTGAGTTAGCAGCCCTGCTAATTACTAGTCTAGAAATCCTCATTATACAGCTTCCAAAATTTCTCATCATATGCAGTCTGGCTACCTTTTATGTTCACTTGGCACTGAATTTTACAACAAGGAGAGAAGAAAAGAAAAGTAAGACTGACTGTAGCTCCTGGAGATCTCACTACAATTTATTTATTCTTTAAATCCAGAGATGCTAATATTTTAGATAACTTAAAATCTATTTTGTATCCTGTTGCCAGCAGTAACTGGCAAAATTATTTCTATCTCGTATTACTGCAGATGCAGCCAACAGGTAATTGCACACAAATGCCAGGGAATTAGCATCCTGACAAGGTGTTTAACACCGGGGCTCTTTTGTAAGGACGGCAGCTCCTGATTTTGAGTAGCCATGATTCTCTTCCTTATCCTTCTTCAGTTACTGAGGGGAAAGCTTTAGCAACAGAGCTGCTCCCAACTTCAGTGCCAAGAGGAAAAGATGTAGCCTAAGGACTGCAGAATGAATTAGTTACCAGGCAGCAACAGAAAGGATTGAAAGCTGCTTTGCATTAAAAGCTTTAGACTCCTAATAGTACTAATATTAGTTGTCCTTCCTGCTTCTGCCTTCAGTAGGGAGACTTCTGAGTATACCGAACAGCTAACTAAAACATTTTTGAAGAGCAAGTGGTTACTGTGATCCGCTCCCACCCCCAACCTGAGAATGGGAAAGAACAGCATGTATGAGCAGAGGCACATTACGAGCCGGTAGTGCACACACTTGGTTCATTCCCAGTATATACTCCCTTTAACACTACACCTCTTCAACACTTACTCATCCTTCTTCTGATGGAGATAAAGCAATCCTTCAAGGTCTTGTGTAACTGCAGTTGCCCCAAAGCCCAACAAGAAATTAGGAAAGGACAAAGCTAAGTCAGTTTGTATTAAAAACCAAAACACCAAGCCTTCCATTTCCTGTACAGAATGGGCCTCTTTAAAGAGATTTGTATAAACAACTTTGCATTTTCTTTGAAAGAAAAATCGAATAAAGAATATGTGGGTTATAAAGGGCAAAAAGACTTGGTATAAGCTTTCTCCCTTATAGTCTTGGGCAGTGGCTAGCAGCTGGGTTTGCCCACGTGAGTTGGAGACTTGGCCCTCCTATGAGTTCAGCCTCCAGGGGTTCCCAGATGTTGGGTGTCACAAGGGACGCACAGCCTGAACCAGAATCAAAAACTTCCTGCAGCCACCTGTGTGGGAATGGGGACTCCTCCTCTCCCCGGAGCCCTGTAAACATCTCCCCAAATTTCCCAGCTGCATTATAGCTCAGCAGGGATGGTGGGAGCCGCCACATGAGGAAACACTCCCAAGCAATCAGGAGATTTCTCCCCCACCTTTAGGATTCATTTGCAACTCTATGACACTTGGGCTCATCAAAGAGGCAAGAACATATCATCATCTGTGAGCTGTTCAATGTGTCTTCCCATCAGCTGGGAGCTGAAAGGAACCTGTCCTACACTGCTTTAAATGAAAATGAAATGAATCAAAATGCTATGTAGTGTATTCTGCCAACCATAACTAACTCCTCCTAGGTTTATACCCAGGAAAGCACCACTCGTCTAGCTACTTCTGCCCATCTACTCAAGGCAATGCTATCTTGACCCTCTTAAGCCACATTCATTGCGGACATCTCATACTTCCATGCTTCCACCTCTATCTCACTGTGCAATCTGAAGGAAAACCTCAGTCTCTAGCAGACGGGTCAGCCACCAGAATGGTCATTACCCGAGTGCAAAAGTAATGAAGAAAACTCCAAATACCTAGGTGAGGAAGTTATCTTCCACTGGACACCCTTAACTTGTCTTAAACTGACAGATTTTCATGTATCTTTTCATGCACATTCAGCACTAGAAAGAGGCAAACCAGTTTCTTAGCAATCAGTAAAATCATACTGGATGCACAAATTCAGGCTCCCCACAACCATGCTCCTGTGGAGCTGCTCACTGTAATTCTCATGGCTGGAAACGGCAACTCGGTATGCTGTGACATGGTACAAGGAGGCCTTGGCATCAGCTTGTAAGGTTTTACTGTGCTTTTGCTAACAGTAAAGCAGAAAACCACAATAATGGGGCCCCTTTATGAAGTGAGCTCACATCAGAGAAGCCTGGTGTGCCATTAAGTAACACCACTCATTTTTTTTAATTTACCAAATGGGCTAGAGCACTGTGTCAGTATGCAGCATGCTCTGCTGAGCACCCTTCAGACCTTCCCCCAGCTCTGGCTTCCTCAGCTTGCCACTGCTGATTGAGGCCTGAAGGTTTTATGTTGAAGTAATGGGTAATTTAGTAGTAAACACCACCAGGGCAATGTACAATACTGCTATAGTCAGAAGAGACTTGAGGTCAGCAGACTGACTGAGCATTAGCTACGAGAGTCAAGCCACGTACGCAGTATACGCAAGACAACAGTAAAAAAGACCACTCCATGCAAAAGCTGAATTCCTTGAGCTGACTAAAACCCCCTAAAACGTTAGCTTCTGTAGTGATCTGAAACAGCAGTGTACGTGAAGGCTGGTAACACTGGAGACCAAAGCTACCCCCACCCCAGCTAATTTTGCTATTGAGGCAAATCTTTGAGTAGGAGAGAGAGCTAAGGAATGCAGCCACTGGTAGACTTGTGCTTGCTGGTCCTCGGTCAATGCAGCCAGACTTAATTTCATAGGCAAGGAGAAAACAACTCGGCTTCCCAAAGCTAGTCATTACAGAAATAGCTTTAGTTGCTAAGAATAGCAGAGAAGTGGTGTCAGAAAATAGAAAAGGAGCAGCATCGCACACTGATTTATCAGTGCAACAGCAAAAAATAGCACTCCAAATGTCACTTTGGGAATATTATTAAGAGGTAAGCCTGGATACTCTGCCTCCTGCTGTAAAGCACACTTACATTTGTAATTAATACCATTAGTGCAAATAGCACTGCTTACCTGAATGAGGAACCATGGGAACAGGCTCAACAGCAACACCACTGCAGCCCAGGACTACTGTACTGCCTGCTCTTGCAGATCTAACCCACTTCCAGGACTGTGATCACGGGGAAGCATTAAAGCTCCAGACAATAAGCCAAAGCATTTCGTTCCCCCCTCCACCCCAAAGGTTACACAGAACTGTATCAGTCTAGCCATCTTCTTTTAAACCCAAACACTTTTCAGCGATGGGGCTTAGATGGCTTTTACACTCCCCTTGCTTTATAGGCACCAAGTGAGAAAGGCAGTTTTACCAGTCCTTCCCCATTTCATATTCCAACAGCAAAGGATCTCTGCACTTGCCAGTTCCAGGAAACGGGTATTATTCTACACAAATAAGGCTTGTAAAGCTGCGCTGTTGTTGAAGCAAAAGCTCTTATAAAATCAAAGCAGCATATCCTTCTATAAGATGCTTTTACCACAATCATAGTCTTCCTGGAAGTATGCCCTTGCAACAGTTACCCACAGATTCTGCTTTTTTATTCAAACTTTCATGTCAAGAGAGCTGATAGCCAATGTCTTTCCAATAAACATTATAGCTTCTCCTCATACAAGAACTTTGATACTTTCTCTGTCTTCTGACCCAGGAACTCAAAAACTACATACCCAGGATTAAATCCTCCAATGAAATGGCTCCTTGAATGACCTGCAAGCCCCTACACATCAATAAAAAACCACTAGAGTGTTATAAAAGATCCTTGCATCTTTTGGTCTGTTTGCTAGAAACAGCCAACCAATCCTGCCCATTATCACCACAGTTGCCTCAGCTTACCTTCCATGGTGAATTGGCAAGTGTTTGCGGTGGATCCCATGGCTTCCCTCCACGAAAGCATTGGGTGGTTTGTGGTACACGGAAGCCAGAGACCCAATATGGCAGATCAACTCATCTAGTAGAGTCGGTTCAATCAGATCTGTCTCTTCAGAAATAAGTGGCTTTTCTGAGAGGACCACTTCTTTGGCAGTCACTGGATCCGTTGAAAGAAGGCGCCAGTAGATGTAGCCACGATCCCGCAGGTCTGGGTTGTCAGAATCCTGAGACAAAGCAATACATCAGTCACAGGTTTGAAGGGGACTAATGCCTGTAATCACTTAATTTTTCTAGCAATGATTCTGCTGGATTAAAAAAACCCAACCATCCAGAAGCAACACAGTCACCAATCTCAGAATGATATTACAAACTGCTTGTTGCGGTGAACATCCCAAAATTAAAAATGAGAACCAAAGTATTAATGCTTAGCTTCCTGCTCAGCTGGTCAGGGAGCAAAAAGCCCAGGATTTACATCCCACAATTGCCCTAACCCACAGAGCTACCAATTGCTTTCCAAACTCTCCTGCCACTTAACATAACAGTAAGTATTAGGAGAACTCCACGGGGGTGTAGACAGGAGAAAAGAACGTGAGACGAAATGACTCTGTCACATACTAAGAGTAGACATGCAATACTGCATATTGTAACAATGATCCAAGATCCCTGGAAATATATGACTTACCCAAGGGCACTGCTGGACAAAAAGACCCTGCAGAGCTATAGGATGGATCTTAATAAGCCGTATTCTTCATACCAAAAGAGATCTTATTTATCCTGCATTTTAGTTATCTAATGAAGTATGGAAAGATGCTAATGATACACAGTTAGGATACTTCGTCAGTTCTCCAGTTGTCAATAATACCCTTGTTTTACTGCAGATGCTTCTGCCTCTGCATGAAGCGCTAATTATTTCTCTCCTTTTCGAACAGCTCTGCCCAGAGCAGCAAAGTGAGTGGTGATAGTTTGCAGCTAATGTTCTAGGGAGAGGGAGGTGGTGTGGTTTTATGTTGTAGTGCAACATGTTTGAACTGTTTATGGAAACAAGAGCTGTGATTTTTAATCCCCACATCAGCAGAATAACAGGGTAAATGTTTCTGAGGTTTTTTTCCTGTAAAATTCTGGCAAAATATCGTACACCTTATTAGCCTTCCTCCTTGGCATTTCTCTTCCTCTTCTGTGATCTCATTCACGCTGCCGCTGACCTGCTATAACCTGCCTCTCTGCCCTCTGTCTCAATACATTCTCAGGCATGCAGCAAAACCTCTATTTGTAATGAGGCTGAGCACGCTAAGCTCATTTTGCTCGTAAGAACCTAGATACAATGTCTGGGTCAACTGATAGATTTCTCTGCAGTGCTGTTTTTCAGTTTGATGGTGGAGTCGTGGACTCTTTACACCCTTCACCCTTAACAATTCCTACAAGAATCTCTGCATCCTGCCTGCAGCAGGCAGTTCAAGATCAGGCAGGGCTTCTGCAAGGGCAGACATAAAAGACCACATGCTCCTATCTACCTGCAGGCACATACAGATTCAAGCCTGACTGTTTCTTCTCACAGCCAAACAAAGAGACTTGAAACTTTAGTAAATCTACTGGAACAAGAGGCTCAGAGCTTCCCTTTCCACATTTCTCCCAATTCTCCGCTCTCCAGGGTCTGCATGCACCCCTGTGGTGCATACCAATGAACCCATGCTAGCTTAGTTACCCACCATGCCAGATAGACAGCAGCAATGCTCTGTCCATCCATTAGGCTACGAGCTTGCCAGGGACCTTGATCACTGCTACACATCTGTGTCCCTCCCATGCCCAGCTGCTTCATTGCTATTTTTACCAGTGTTGGCTGGATTAAGCTGGCTCCCACTACAATCACACCTGCAGTTTGCTGTGCAGACATACCCTAAGAGACACTCAAAGTGCAACAATACCTAAGCTGGGGAAAGAAACACATGTGTAACTGCTCTCCCTCTCAAGTGAAAAACATCTCTCTACCTAGCAATCAGACCTTGAAACATACGGCTTTTTAGTGTTTTACAGCCAGTTATCCTACATTGACTTATTATTCAGATAAAATAAAAGAAGCCAGACTGAATCAACATTTGTGACAAACAGAGAAAAAACAGACGCCTATTATATTCCTAGGGTGCCATTAAGCATTTTGTGACTCAGCATAGTGGGTTTTAACACTTAGTACCTTTCTTCTGGTGGCTTAGACAAATGATACAGCATGCCCTTGGCCCACTCCTCTCTAAAGAGGAGCTGAGAGCCTGCCTAATAGCAGGTTTTGAAGCAAGAAAAGCAGGCCACAGATTTCCTGCCACTGACCAGTGCAACACCCCCAAAGGGATGAATAAATGTTTTAAGTCCTAATAAGTCCACAGCTATGACTTCTGGCAGCAAAGAGGACCAAAAAGCCCAGCTGACGATTGACTCCAGGTTTTCTGCTCAGAAACAATTGCAGCCCATTCAGAACAGCTGGGAGACTATTTTCATCACTTGACACAGCAGGTCTGGAGAGGAGCTGCTCTTTTTGGACTATGCCATCACACATTTACCCCAGTCATTACAGCCAGGGAGTGTAGGAGGATTGGCTGAGGTCTTACCCACTCCTGCCACCAGGACATCTCCACTTCTGTCCTCCACAACCACAGCACTTCTGTCTGCCAGCTCAAGCCCAGCCCCGCCTGCAGTGATCTGAGCTCGTAACTCAGCACCTCACGTATAATGAATCCGGGATCTTAACCCACTGTTAACAGCCTCCAGCAAAGCTGCCACATTGGTTGACAGCATCCAAGTACAAAGCAAAAAAACCCAAACCTCAGTTCTTTCTTTTTCATAGCACTGCTTAAGCTTTGCTGTTCACAGAACAAAGTCTTTGCCAGGCCTTTTCCCTCTGTCATAGCTCCAGATGCTTTAACTGCAAGCCACCTTCAAAGAGAAAGCATTTTGGTTTCTTCGTAATTCTACCCTGTCCCTAACTTTTCATTTGGTGGAGGAACGGGGAAGGAAGTAGGATGAAGCAAGAGCTAAGAAGGAGAGAGCAGATGCCAGATGGCATGGTAACAGGCACAGAGCAGCTCTTAAATGGAGTCTCTTTGGGAGAGAGGGGAACATGCTTGAATCCTATCTACTGCAAAGCTGATGGGCCTGGCAGATGGGAGACACCACATGGCAGGCCAACACAGCGCCTGGAGGGCTCTGGTTCACTGGATATCTTGGCTTACCTGCTGAACCAGCTCCTGTGTCTCAGAAGGCTTTTTTAAGAACAGCTTCACTATAGCAGTCAGTAGGGTGAGCTGCACCTAAGAGAAAGTAACACAGTAGAGATTAGAAAATTCATTCATGCTTTAGCAATGTCTCCCAAGTCTCAACATCCTTTACTGATGTAAAACTCAAGTCCTGTGCTTTATAACAGCATTACACTATTCTTTGCCAGCGAAACCCAGTACAATGAGACTCAGGCTCTTGCCTTTTGCAAAACACTTTTGCAGACAAACCCCTGATCAGCACACTGAGATTTATGTCATACTTTTATGCATCTCATCACTATTCTTCTGTATGTTCTGGTCCCCAGTAGTGCTATTCCCCAAGAAGCATGCAGTATCTAAAACCCCTCCTGTTCTGTCTTATCTTTCCAAGAAGAGAAGTGAGAAGTTTGGGAGATACAGACAACAGAGCAAGTCTACAGACTCTCAAGAGTTTTATTTTAGCCAAATACTGAAGTATTTATTGGGAGGTATTTTCTGACCACTGCAATAATATTTACCATCTGTCCCATACATACACTGCATGAAACACTACAGATAAGATGCACAACACAATTTTACCTGAGTACTTTCATCATGGAAGCCCTCCAAAAAACTCTCCAACAGCTCATCTGCATTGTCAATTCTTTCTGCATATTCGCCCACTATCCAGATCATGGCAGCTCTGGCATCTGGTTCATCCAGGGAATCTAGGTTCTCACACAGAGTGGCAATGATGCTTTCATACCTGATTTGTCAGAGTACAGGTGGATTACTGGGGTGAATTCAACTTGTGTTACTCTGTCTCTGCCCACACCATTCTGCAGAGAATCCTGCACTGAATTACAATGTCTTGTATTTCTATGCAACAAGCAGCATTTTCACTCAACTACAGAAGATATTCCTAGGCTTTTTCTTTTTCCAAGCTGAGCACTAAGATCTCACAGGGTCCTCAAGAGCTTTGCAGTTTCGTTAATCAGCAAAACCACCCAGATGTGGAATTCAAGACAAAGCTGCCTCCCTCTCTGTTTTGCTAAAGGGAACATTTGATCCAACAGTTCAAACCATGAGTCTGTATCAGATCCTGCAGCCTCGCTGGCGTCTTCAGACTGGTAACTCTAAACTGGATATTACACTTCCCCAAAGGCTTTGCTGTAAAACAGACAATACCCCGCACTAATTATTTAGCTTCCCCTATTCCCATGCGTGGGTATACCTGTCATAAGCAGGCAATCTATCTTGTAGCTGACAGCAGAAATTGCCAGAGAGGCCTGCAGATGTCCCATATTACTTTTTAGGTGATCATGAAGTCTCTGCTGAAAGACATTGCTGCTGTTCTGTAGCTGAAGAGACAAAACCTTATTGCAGAAACAGCTTAAAAGAAGCTGAGTACTGCCCAAGCCAGAGAGAACGCTTGATGGAGAAAGCCAGCAGTGTTTTGTTCAGCACAATCTGACTGGGATCTCAGACCATGAGAGCCACGAACTTTCATGGCCTTGTATATAAGCCTTGTAGAAGAGACGAGCAAACCAGAAGCCTGATGCTGTAAACTTGGTCAAATTTTCCTTCTGGCATTCTCTGCAAGACCGTTACTAGCTTTTGATTAAGGCTTATACTCAGCATCAATATGGATCAGTGGGGAAGGAAAAGCTTTCCATTCAAACTAATAATGTGTCAAGCTGATACCTCATCTAGAGCCAACATCTGAATCCTACCGTACTAGGAGCTAGAATCAGAATGGACACTGCTCTTCAGAAAAACGGCCACCTTTGCTTCAAAGCCCTGGTAAGCTATGCTGAGTGAGTTTTACATTGCTCTGTTCTGATGCTAGCAGACAAGGGCTTCCAAAAACCTTACACTACTTTCACGTACTTGTTGGGGTACTTGCGGAAGATATCTCTGATGACAACAATGGCCTCCTGGACCACATAGTTGACTTTGGTTTGGATGAGGTCTAACAGTGTGCTCACACAGCGCTCCGCAGATTGCTAGAGAGAACAACAGAACAAAATAATTAAAACAAGCTGAAGAAACACTCCTTCCCAGCCCACAGCACACGCTGAGGAATGAGGCATGCACATGAGAAAAGGCCCAGAGGGGGAAAACAAAAGGACAACAGCTACCAACTCAATATGCATGTCCAGAAAAAATCTACAGGTTGACAAGTGCTTGTGTATTACAGTGGAGATACCAGCTGACTCCAGCTCCTGCAAAAAGTAACAGTTGAGGCAACCATGCTGTGTTGCTGGATCACCACACAAGAGGCCTTAAGAACACTGCCTGCATTACTACTTATATCACCCTCTTGGCTAGCAGTTGAAACAGGCCACCGAATGAGCCCTCTTGGACTTGTCCAAGCTGTGGCAACCAGAGCTGGGAGAGTTTTGACAGGGACTGCTGGAAGGTGTCTGGGGAAGCTAGAAGGCAGGAGAAAACCATCCTGTCAAGAGCAGCTGCAAGAGCAGGAGCAAAAAGCAGCTCACACCAGCAAGAAGTTCAATATTTTTGGGGTGAAGTCATTAGCACCATGTGAAGATACAGCTATAAATAGAAATCCAGCTGTTGCTAATGCAGCTTTCACATTAATTAGTTCAAAATTCCCAGCTACAGGCACTGTAAGGTAACAAGGACTGGACACTGGCATGCTCCAGGAACCAGAACTGGAGTTAGAGGCAAATAATTCAGGGAGGTCTATTCCCAAATAGCACAGTAAGGCAGGACGTCACAAGAGCAACCAACTCTAGCACCGGAGAGTCTCAAATAAGGACAGCAATTTGGCTATTAGCAGAGCACATATGAAGCCTCATTATACAGCTGGTGATTAACGTGAGAAGCAGACTGCTCATGACACTGCCTAGGCAGTCACCATCAGAACATTCATAAAGCATTCAGGATCGAGACAAACATCGCAGGGCACAAACAATAGCAACGTAGGTGGATTTTTCAATTCAAGTGAGCTAATAGTCCCCTTCACTTTCAGAGCACTTGAAGGCTGGGCAGGAGGAGGAGGAATGAAATGGCATTTAAGTCACAGGAATCAGTTTTTTGAGAATGGGCAAAAATCTCAAGGACAAACCTCAAGACTTGTAGAGCTGAATTTGGGACAAGCAGAGACTAAAACCTCTTGGTGATTTCTTGCCCTTGTGACTCTAGCTGTGGTGTCTTACAAGCACAGCCTACAAGCACAAACAGTGGCTATGCTGGCATGGGGATCAGCCAAGAGAGAAGACACTACAAACCAGTGTTTGCTCTGTCTTTGCAAACTGGCACTAAAGGCCATAAGGCTCTCCCCTGAAATTCACACCAAACAGAAAAAAATCCAATACAATTGGTATCAGAGTAAGGAGAGGTATCATAAAATTATATGATTGGTATAATATTTTTTTATGATACCTCTCTCTCCTCAGCATGGCTTTACAGGTCCTATGCCACTATGGAGGCAGTGCAATGGCAGTCTGACAATGTCCTACTCCCATCTCCTCTCCTGCTTAAGAACAGATTTGAGGCCTGTGACCTGGAAGACGCTTCCATTTCATGGAGACTGACCATGGACCTGGCTCCACACAGATTGACATTGCTCACAGTGGGAACCCCACTGACAGTCCTTGCAAGATGCTTCAGAGCTTGCAATTTAATCTGTTACCAGTTTCTCAACAACTTTCACTAGATGTTTTAACAAGTGGCCTTAAGGGGCACTTGGGGTAAATCTGTCCTAAGCTAACTCTATTCTACAGAACCTACAGCATCAGTCACTGTTTGCAACAAGCAGTCCAGCCCTGTCAGAGCCTACAACTAGCAAAGCTTTAAGAGCTGCAGAATTCAAGGAAAAGCAAATTAAGGTTTATTTTCCTTTTCTTTAGACACTTCAAAACATGATTTTTCCAGGGAGAGCACAACATCCACTTTGAAATATGCAGTATTGATTTTTAGCCCAAGGGTCCCTTGGAAAGTGAGCAGTCATATGGTCACATGGATAGTAGAGCAGTCCCTCTAACAAAATTTCCCCTGTAACAAAATACATCTCAGCTCACCCCATCCCTTGTAAACACATTGCTGTTTGAAGGTGGACATCCCTGGGGACTGCACTGCTCTGCAAACTGATGAAAGAGTGCTCCAACCAGAACAGCTCTCAAGTTGGAGTGAGGAAGGACAACCAACCAACATCAAAATTGCTCTGTTTTTCTGTAGAAACCAAATGAAAGCCCGCAAGATTACTGAAGTAGCATATACCACGCTCACAGCCATGACCCTAAATGATTTCTAAAAACTGGGCTGCTGGCAGAGTCTCCTGGAACCGAGGCAAATCCCCCTCTAATATGGCTCCTGCTTCTCCTTTGCTCCAGAGGAATAATTATTCTTACTGCATCCACTTCATTTCCTTTTCCCATAGGAGTGGTGCTTTGTTTCCTTTCAATTAAAGCATCAGATGACTACTTCATCTAGGGCTGTCAATGGAGCAAACCAATGCACAAGCCAGATACCTTCACCTCATGCTCTCAAGTCTAGCTACACCACACAGTTTGCTGTAGACATACTCAAGCTAACTCTGAGCCCAGCTAGTCTATCCATGCAAAATGATGTTGTTCTGACATCCCCCAAACCAATACGCCTACTTAAGCCTGGGCAAAATCCATCAGCCTTGCTATTCAGCATGGGTATTGCTTACATTTCCAAAACAAGCGCTACCTCTGCTGTTAGCACCATGCACTGCTGCGCAGCAAAGATAATGCCACACTTGCTCTACGGTGCACGTCACAGCAGACAAATCTATTTACTGTCTTACTCTTCTGTGAGAGACAATTAGACTAAAGGTAGGATCCTTGAAGGCAGAGCTGAGGTTCCCCGTGAATACTCATTCATCAACAGCTCCTGCCAGCTGTGCCCTATGTCAAAAAGCAGATTTCTAAGCTTTGGGAACTTGGACGCTGATGGCTGAGAGAATACTCTTCCATTAGTCATAACTCACAGTGCAAACTCTAGTAAACACAGATGCACTGGGGACAGGGATTAACCTAGAGATGAGGACACTGTAATGAGTTGTTCTATATTTGCCCTCTTTAAATCTGGCTCCTGTCAGAGTAGTAAACAGACCTCATCTTTAGCAGCAGTGTCTTCAAAGGAGCGTTGCTAAAAATCAAGGTTAACACTGCTTATTGAGAGACACAACTACACAGAGGGTCACTGCAAATTTGCTGGGACATTATTATTAGTCCTTTGAATATTGAATATGACTGTCATGGTATCAGGAATGGGAAGAAAGAATATAGGGGATGAGGGCAGGAAAGGGTAAAAACTTCTAAAAACACCTTGATACTGCAAGAATACACCACCTTTCATGTGAAACTAGGACAGACGCATGGCCAAATCCTAGCGAGAAAGTCCCTACCGAGAACTAAAGCAAACTCCCGCTACCCAGCACAAGCACCGCTACAAAAAGGGCTGCCACTAGCTTCTTTTAACTTCTCAGCAGCCCTCTTTCATGCTCAAGAGCATTTTCTACTGTCACTGTGGCTCCATCCAGAGAGCCTCCTGCCTGCACGCAACATGGAAGAAGCACCCCAGTATTTTGAACTGCAGACACGAAACAGAGGCAGCGATCGCCTGCTCTATTGGGCCACACTTAAAAGAAAGCCCATGGCAGTGACAAGCCTTTAAGAGGTGAAGGAAGGAAGAGAAGGCTGCATGGGCAGTCGATTCTCACAAAAGGACAGAAGTTGGTGTCCTCTTTACACAGACTTAGAGTAGTTCAGCTGAAACAAGGGAAACCTGTGCACTGACACTACACTCAGCCAGGCATGATTAGGTTTTCATTTAAATCAGCTGTCAGGCAATGCTCACGGGAACACACTTTAGCAAAAGCTAAATGAGCTCAGCTGAAATTAGACCACTTATGTGACATTTTGCACTCGGTTATCAGTTTACTGAAAAGTACCAACACCACAGCATAAGCCTTCTCTCTCTTCACAGGCTTTCTGAGCTCCTGTCAGGCATATCAGATTAATTTACAGGGAAATTAACAGGGACATCACTAAAAAAAAAAAACCAAAACCAAAAACTCTATTACGAGCATTTTGGTGGATGTTCAACTGGCAGAGGACATTTCAGACTGTTGTTTTGGATAACTGCAGAGTTCTTCGGAACGTATTTGCGTAAGCATCTAGGCTAGAGAGAGCACACCCCAAATGCAGCTACAAGCTATAGGGACCTTTAACAGTAGATAAGCAGATAGAGTCACTCTATGTTTGTGCAAATTGCACTTAAGTGCCCCAGATCTCTTTTAACTCTATGCATGTGTTCTATTCAGCTGAAACAGGGGGGACACAAAACATTTCATAATACTGAGTTTCTCTGCACAACCCCTCCAAAAGGTCAGGCCACAGCTATTAAAGGAGGTCCTCATGGGTAAGTGGTCATTGTTCCATTGAAGCCAGTACAGTGAAATATTCCATCAAGCTGCCTTGCTCTGCCTGCAAGCTGAGGCCTGAGAGGAGCACACCACCCTCCCGTGATGTACTTAACTGGAGCTCATAAGCCCTACTGTTCAGCTGGGGCTTTGCCCATGAGCATGATGTATCCAGGTCACTTGATTGCCACCACAGGAGCAAAGAAAATTTGCGTAACATGGGAACGAGATGGTGAAGCCCATCATTGTTTTTGAAGACAGAGAGCCGCAGAAAACCTCAAGTTTCAGATACTTGCCTCAACCTTGATGGCACAGCGCCCAATTGCTCGGACAGCCTTGCGCACAAAGTCAACATCCACCTCAGTAGCGTATTCCTTGAGCTCTGCCAGGACCTGCAGAGAAAGCACACCAAACGTGAGTCCCTGGGGTCACACAGAGAGAACATCCCACTCTAACAAGTGATGCTACTTGAATACCAGAACACGAACAGAATGTATTCTTCCACAGCTAGCCACACACATTCAAAGCTAACACAGTCAAACTCTGCAATCAATCTCTCTCTCTGAAACCCACTGGCTTGGATTAGGCAGCAAGACTTGGTTCAGGCTGGCCAAAGCCAAAAGATGGCTCAGTCTAGATTATTTTCAAATTCCCCTGAACAAAAGCTGGGTGCAAAATCAGCCCTGCCAAACTTAATGTTGCTATTCCTTCTTACACTGAAAATACAGTGAAGTAGGGGTCACATCCATGCACATAGATTTTATGTATGCTTTGTTGTACTTACTGTTCTACATTCATTGCATGCAAAGCTCTCAGCAACAACCATTTTTGATCTCTCCTTTTCTGTGCTGAGATGAACCTCTGGATCCCTACTGGATCCAAAAGGAGGATGCAGAGGAGATCTGAGGACACCCTGGAACACCTATACAGAGACTAATAACAGCGTGAAGATATTTCCCCTCTTAAGAATAAGATTTACTATTTTGTCTCAGTTTTCTTGCTAATGGAAACTGAACAAGGGATTAACCCAGGACCTGCTGGGATCTTACAGACCACTAACTAAAAAGCTACTTTGTCTTAAACAAATCACTTAGCTTAGAAAAAGTGATTTTGAAAAAAAGACCCTACGCAATTTATATTCCCTCAAAATCTCATTTGTTTCAGTTTCTCATGTCAAACATGACATCAGGGATTTCATCGTGATGTCACAAATAGATTGCACAAAGCGAGACAGTTGTTTGAAAAATCTCTAGTCGATGCCAATTGCTCAGAACAATGACAATATAAAGAGGCCTTGAAGGGCCAGACTGCAGACAAATAAATCTGCAAGGAGTAGACAGGACATCTGTGTTCTGAAGTTTTATTATTTCCTTGGATGGACTATATTGCACAGTACTTAGAGCTACTGGTTTAGCAGCTTATGCTTTTCAAATACTGCCCAATTCTGAGTGCCTCAGATTCACCAGTCTGCTGCCTTGGTCTAGAACGGGTACGGAGATGAAGAGTCTTGACAAGTCGCACAGGGAGGATGCGGGTAGAAGCCTGCTCTCCTTGGGTCTCATTTCAGGGCATGTTTCTGATGAAGCTTGGGTTGTTTTTAGGAATGCCTCTTTAGAACCAGGAAGAGATTCAACCATTAGTCTGCAGATCCCAGTCCCAGACTCTGCCCTCCAGACACCACTGCCTTTCATCCAAACAATCTGCATTATCTAAACATTATGCATTAAAATTGGTATGGAGCCTACCAGAGATAAATAGAAAATTCTGAATACATTCTCATGGAAACTGACTTTTATAATGTTTTCCATGTCCCCAGCACAAAAGGGGCATGAATTACCTTGCTCTGTTCCAAAAAAACATCAGAGGAGAGAGCTGAAGAAAGCTGCTTAAAAATGTCACATTAAATGAAATTGCTTTGTGACAATTAGGATAGCACAATAATAGCACTAACCAGAGGCATTAATCATTCTGCATTAGTGTTAGGTCTTGTGGCCAGGGTGGCACTCGAGAACACTCCCTTTAAGAAAGGAATTTGGATTAAAACTACATCAAATCCATGGAGAATCTACACTGTAAAGCAGTCTCAACTCAGTTTAGCTTTAGTTTTGTGCAATTTCCACTCTAGAAGCAAGTTAAGCAAAAATAAAAGTTATTTTAGCTCTGAAGAGTGCCTATGCAAGGTTTTAACAATTTAACTAATACACTTGAAATTCACACTTCAGTAATGTTTGGCCTTTCTGAATGTCTCCATTACAGGCACACCCCTCTCACTTGAAACAAGCCTCTCATTCCAACCTCAGCACTAGCAGTGACTCATTTGACAGGAGACATCAGCTCTCCTCCTGGAATTGTAATCTGTAAAACAAGACCTACCTAACGGTCACGATGCATGAAACAAGACCTACCTAACGGTCACGATGCAAGACATACCATGCTATTAACATTTAAATTATGGAGGAAACTCCAACACCTCCCATTAAGGAGCTGCAAAGAGCACTATACCAGGGACAGTGATGCCTAAAAGCCAGGACAACACTAGCAGTAGTTGCATACATCCTCATGCAAGGACCATGAAAAGGTTTTCCATCCCCAGAACACATGCAGAACACATCGGAGGTTCCTCAGCTGACCTGGGCAATGTTTGCTTGAGAAGCTAGGCGGATCATGATGTCCAGTTTCTCCAGTTTGACATAGATGGGGTCATTGTACTTCACAAAGAACACCTTGATCTCCTGCTTCAGGATTTCAGGCCTGGAGGGAACATAACGTTGTTTCACTCAAGACTGGTAAAAACAATGGGCTCTATCCTAAGCAAAGGTATCTTTTGTTTAGAAATCTACCCAAACATTCACAGAGAAACAGAATGGTGTCATTTTGTGTCCAGGACATGCAAACAAACATATGAGAACAACAATTTTAAGAAAGTTAGAAGGCTGGAGAAAAAGATTGTTTAAATACAAAATACAGAATTCAAGTCTCTCTAACTATGCCTACATCTCTACCTCCTCCATTTGAACTGCTGAGCC
The DNA here is from genome assembly GCF_000690835.1 of Fulmarus glacialis. Taxonomy (NCBI): domain Eukaryota; kingdom Metazoa; phylum Chordata; class Aves; order Procellariiformes; family Procellariidae; genus Fulmarus; species Fulmarus glacialis. The sequence continues at coordinate 24,792 of NW_009228204.1, read as the reverse complement.
AACCACTGCAGGCAGTCAGTGGACGCCAGTGTTTTCAGTGAAAGAATAACATCCTCATCTCAATGCAAAACTCACCTACAAACTCATTTTCTACTTTCACTTGCAAGATGCCAGTGCACAGTAATTCTGTCCTGAATGTAATCAAAGTGCTATCCAACCTATCCCACCTTTCCATCAAGGAACAACAGTATTTAAACACGCACGTGGGAGCAAACTGGTGAAAAAAAACCACCCACTGTACATCAGTATGTCACCAGCCTGGTTCTTCTATGCTGAAGAGAATAGCATCGACACGTTGAGTTTCTACAGTTCTGCACGGTTACACCCTCCTTCCTATTTGCAATCCGATGTATAGTCTAATGAGAGGGCAGTTCTTACTGCTCTTAAAAAGGCAGTGAAGAGACAGGCAGGTGAAGAGATACTGTACAAGACTGGTATCACAAGTATGCTGTAAAGAAAATTAACTCAGGCTCCCAGAGTCATGAGACTGTTTAATCCGTCCCTTGAGGGATCTGAACCTGGATGAAATGAAGTTCTGTGCATATGGAAAGATCTGAAGGTCTGAGATAACCAGATGCCCTTCGACAACCCAGGAATAACACCCCCCTGAGGCTTTACCTTTTCTGCACAATCAAGTTGATGTTCCTCAGGGCAACATACTGAACTTCGGGCTCTCCAGACAGCAGGGTCACCAGCGGAGGGGCAAGTTTCTTCAGCAGCATGTTGTAATAGTCTGAGTCCTTGGGAAGAAGTTCCAGGAACTTCATCAAGACTTTCACCGCTGACAGTACCACTGCTGAGTTGGCATGAGACAGCCGAGGGGTCACCCGTTCACAAATACTGGAGACAGAGGAGTAAGAAAGGGTTCACGTGTATTTCAGAATGACAAATATTTCAGATCTTATCTGAATTTAGGAGATTGTACATGGCTGAAGACAGCTTCCTCAGACACTTCTTTGATTTGGTTTTGTTCACAACAAACAGGCCTGCTTTGCTGAACACAGCAGGAAGCAAACAAGAACGACTTCTCTCACAGCTTCAAGTTTCTCTCCTGCCACAGTTAGCTCAGGAACTCTTCCGGCTCTCAGCATTACAGTCCCAACACATGTTCAGTTATTAGGGCTTTCTGCCTTTGCCTGGTAGTATTCTCTATTTCTGTGATCTCGTCTGTCACTTACAAACACAACTTTAACAAAACAGCTATGAGAAAAACACTTTAGCCCCCATATAATCATTCAGAGGTGATACATGCTTCTGGCTTGCTTGGGGGGTTTGCTGCCATTTCAACCATTTGTTTCTGCAAAAAAGTTTTCTGTTACTCTGAAGATACAGGGAAGAAGTGACCTAAATGCCCTCCCAAGTCTCAGCTTCACCACTTGCCTCAGTGGATCTTATGATCAACAGGATCCTAAACAAACCATCCCAAGCGGAAAGGAAGTTTGGGTTCATATGGTCTTTCTTACAGCATCTGTCAAGTTTCTTCCCACCCCCTCCCGCATATTGCTAACCCAGAACAATCTTATTCCCATCTGTGCCTCAAAGTTTCTTTCCCTGAAAGATTTGCTTTCAGCCACCCCGGAAGGGAAGCAGCATGGCTAAGTGAAGAGCAGAGGAGTCTAAGTCAAAGCTGGGGCAAGTTCCCAGCTGCCACTGCCCAAGGTCACCTGGTATGCCAAAGCTGCTTCAATTCTCTGTGCCTCAGTTTCTCCACGCACAGGCATAATGACACCAGCCTTGCTGTGAAGGAGAACACTATATAAAACTAGGTGCTGTCATTCTCCTATCTGAAATAAGGCAGGCTCCGAGAGTTAAACTCCACCCAAAGGAGTAAAAGTAGTTACTGCCCATCCAGTTTTATACACCACTCTTCAGAGGAATTACAGATGAGGAACTGGGACATGTTCACAGCTGTTCAAACTAGCGGTCCCTTTCTGACAAAGCTGGGATAACACTGGCCTGACACCCTGGAGATCTCTGCAGGTTTCTAGCACTCATTAATAGCTGTTTCTGGCACAGAAACAGAGCACAAGGGGGAAGGAGGTGGAAAAAAGAAAAAAAAAAAAAAAAATCAGCAAGACTACTGGCAGGCTTTTTAAAAAAAGGGAATTATCTGTTGTGCCTCTAAAAACGGTCAACAAAACCCATCAAATTCGAAAAGGCCTGCCCAGGATTTTGCATGTGGGCTTGTGGCCCTTCCTCCCCCTCTGCCCCCCACATCATCTACATGAAATATATCAAGTCGAGAATTCCCCTGTTCCAAGTAATTTTCCTTGCTGGTTCCTTGTTCTCTTGGGTAAAGAATCTGACTTTTTGTGATTCGGGACACAGATGAGGAGGAGGCTTGAAGTGCACAAATCAACACCCCACTACCTAAACCCTAATGTCTTTGTATTTAGATTTAGCCATTGCAGCTAAAGGTAAAAGCACAAAGGTGAATTTGGAGCGATAAGAAAAAACAATTTCTTACCTTTAATTTCAGTTCTATCGTATCACAGGCTAGTTTTCAGTTGGAAAAAATATTCCAGTCCCAGACCTGCAGTACTTTGGAAGCCCCCAAACCTATAAGGGCTTCTTGCCTCTCAAAGGAGCAAAACCAGATTTGAAAGCTCTGCTTTAAAACAGAAAATCCTCCAAACAATACTTCCAGATGGGTCAACCATTGTTATAGGTTTGGTCTTGGGCTGATCCCTTCTCAGTAGTGCCAGTTCCCGTAAGAACTAGCCTTTTAAATGGAAAAAGTAAAAAAAAAAAACCTAATGATAAACAGTGAAAGCGGTTCTGCAAAGGGGCAGGTTTCCAGCATCAGCCCAAACTACCAAAAGTTGCCTCCCTTTCAAACCTCTTTTACTTCAATTCTTATTTGTGCTGTTACAGACCTGAACAGAGACCCCTGTTATTACAAGCCCTTTTCAGAGTTGCAACGCTGCCAGAAGCCTGCAAGTGCCCTGCTACCGAATAACCTTAAACAGCCCATGCAAAGAGCAGGAACAAGCATACCTCTGAGCTTCACGATCATCCTTGGGGTTGTAGTTGGACAGACAGTCCAGGATGAAGATCTGGCCCCACTCCGTGCACTCATTTAAAGCTGTCAGCAGCTTGTTAATGTTCTGAGGGTTCAAATCCAGCAGGTTGCTGTTGGGATGCGATTCACTGATTTCCGACAAGGCAGCCACAGCGTTTGCTACCACCTGGGAGAAGAGACAAGAAGATGTGTTCTTTGCTAGCATGCCATCAGTGGCTGGGCAGGGATTAACTTGGGCATAACATGAGTTACACATGGGAAACAAACATGGAGATCAGCTGCTCAGCAGCAGCCGCCATGTCAGTCATCCGAGCCTTCAGGGACCCAGTACAATCTCACAAACAACCTGGAGAGCCCAAAGCTTGACTTTGCCAAAATTTGAAGAGTCTCTTGGGAAGGAAGTGAAAGAATAGCAGCACATCAGGAGGGGGCTGACAAACACAGGAAACGTGAAAAGCCAGCATGGGTTCAAAGAGCATTTTGCTAGAGGAATTACAACTTGAAAGTATTTTTGTTGAAGATAAACAAAAGTTAAAGTTGCCTCTGGACAGAATGGGGACCTGGGACCAGAGTCTCACAACAGGCTTTACTCTGGAGGAAGCTAGAGATGGCATCAGAGAGTGTCCACATGGAACAAGAACATCTCACCTTCCTGCAGGCTCCAGACTTCCACCCTGGCTTGCTTCAAGGAGGCACCATCTCCCCCCACTTCCAGGAGATGCTCAATTGATATAGTCAAGGTCTCAAAACCTCTAATTGCCCTACTCATTCAGGAATGGACGCCTCTTGCCTAATTTCCCCTTGGCAGTCCCGTGGCACATTGCTTAACGCGATCCGAGAAATGAGAAGAACCGTCTCCTCATTAAGAGGAGATGTCAGGTGCCAGGCAGCCTTCAGCTCTGCGGCAATTCTGTCAGGTCACCCAGTCTGAAAGCAAACACACAATTTCCCTAAAACGGACAACTCCTACTAAATTTTTAATAACACATATTTCAATTCCAAATAGTCTCCATAGCATCCATTTGTCTGCTTTACAGAGTCCCCTTAAAGCAAGCACTCCAGCACAACTCATCACTGAAAATATTCTTGCTACATTTAAGACTATATAAGGTCTTCTCTTTTCTAAGCATGGATGAAAGGAAACAGAGAGGAGGTCCAGGGTCCAGCTTGACAAAGGTGAGAAGTGGGAGTGCAACACAAATTTCTAATTCTTAGTTCCATACTCAAGTTCACCAGCTATTCTAACAGATGCCATGTGAAGATTTTTAAAATAGAAGAGTTGCTGAATATATAGACAAAAATAGAAAATTTGCAGACGAGACAAAAGTCTCTTATTTTTTAACTAACTAGAAAAGGGATTTAAGCCTGAGTTTGACACACAAAACTGATATACCCTATGAAAAGGCATTTTCAGGATATTTTACAATGTATATCATGTCCAGCCCAACTCACAATTTGTACCTGCTAAAATGAAGATTGATAGCATTATTTTCTATGGGATTAAGGCAAAGAAACATCTTATCTAAAATCGTCTGATTCTTTGGATGACTAAAGATTCCTTTGATGCAGTATACTGAAAACAAGAACAGCGCGACCAGAAAATTCTCTGCATTGTTCCCATCACTGCTTGTCATTAAACCAATATATTCCAAAGTCATTGCACAAGCACAGTAATGCTGATTGTTTTGCATTTCACACCTAGAGGTCAGAGATAGGATTTCGATCCAAGATTTTATGAATTTCATTAGTTGAATGAGCCTTCTGTCACCAAAATCATTAGCAATCAGAACTGTCTTCTCGTACTGTTTTAATGAGTAACTTATTAATATGCTTCTTATTCTTCCCATTATTTAATTTGCCTAATTCCTGAATGGTTAATGTGACACAGCGTAAAACTGAAGTAAAATACAGTTTAATTTCATTGTATTTGGGAAGTTTACAAGTGAAGACAAATTGTAAAAGCAACTGAAAAGTTCAACACTATTATGAAAAAGCATTTATAAAATGAAATGAGGAATTTGGAAAAAAAAATTTGAAGTACTAAAAAAAGTGACAGAGCCAAAGCATTGCAGAAAGGTACCTGTCAGTTATGCTAAGGAATAGGGCTGAGCTTTGGCAAATGCACTCATGCTGCCAGGCACTACCTTCGTTGCAGTAATTGGGCCATGTGGATATCCTAAGCCCTGGGGCAAGTACAAGTCAAAGCAGCTGCACTTAAGTTTCTTTCCTTGCAGAGTAAGTGAAGTCTATCACTTTGAGTTTGCCACAGGCAAAGGATGCACAGAAATGCTGTTACCATGGGCTGCCTGGTACACAGTAGCTCCAACCCAGAGACCTGACTGTGAACAAGGTTTTGCTTTTAGGTTCTTTTTGTGCTCTTTTCAGGAACTAGCGTGGCAGCATAAATGCAAGTGTCCAAATCAAAGCTGAGGATGGGACACTCCATGGCAACCCACTAGATGTCAGATTTCCATTAAAAGCATCTGTGTTTTCAGATGGCAGGATGCACTTAGGAGCATGGCCTGTGGTCTCCTTGGGTGTTACAAAAAAAGGACTGGAAGGGGCTATGAAACATTTGGTGGCAGCTCAGTTCTGCCAGACAGGCTGGGATATACAGTCTCATAGTCCACAATTACAGCTGGTCCTCACCTTCTCCCATAGCAGAACAGCGCTGCTGTCAACTTGGTGACACGAAGATAAACAAAGCAAAAGGGGATAAGGGAAGGGATGGGGAATATCTTCAAACTTTAAGCAACATTTATTAAAAAAAAAAAGTACTTGCTGGCGATTCGCACTGAACATATTGATATGTTATGGTATGCCAACAAAAATAATTAGCATCTTTAAGGCTTTTTACACAGCCACAGCACAGTTGAAATGAAAACAGATTTCAGGAACCAGTCCAACATAAACACTGGTTCAAGTATGCACGCTCACCTCTCTTCATTGGCACTGCCATTGGCTTCATTACGAGAAAGGAACACAGATCAATACAAGCTGCACTGCATAGTTTCATTCCAATACACAACGACTCCTACTTTGCTGCAACTCTCACTAAGTGATGGCTCAGGCAACACGTAAACAAAGATTGAAGCGTTGTCCACAGTTCGGGATACTAACAGTTTTCACTCAGGTATGGGGAAAAAGTCCGTAAGAACCAGTCAACACCGATTCATGTATTACATCACCTGGTAACCTAGTACATACTTTGGCAGTCACATAAGTGTCATTGGAAATATTTAGAAAGATAAAGAAAAACTACAACATCAAAGCTGCACCTTAAATCTTCAACTCTGTTGATACTTCTTCCTTAACAGAGCAACACAAGATAGTCAAGTCCAACTGCACTGAACAGCAAGTACAAGGTACAAAGTAATAAAATAAGTTACACAACAGGTTGGGTTTTTTACCTTGAAAATAAATAGCAATGATTATACACTTACTAGGGGACATATTAAAAGTAAAGCTAAAGCTTTACAAGTGTTATAGGACAAAGTCCTCCATGGAACTAGAGAAGTTTCACAGCCAATGCCATACTTTGGCTACGGAAAAAAGCCATAGGTTTCTTTAGCAAACAAAGTATTCTCTGCTTTTCAAAACATGCAACAAGTTCATTTTGATGAGAAACCAACAAGGAGTTGGATAACTTATTTCACAGATTGGAAGGAGACTAAAAGGACAAGAAACTAACATTTCTTCAGTTCTCAAAAATAATGAAAAAAACCGAGGTCAACCCACTAGCCAAAGATATGTGAGCCCAAACAATTAGTGAACAGGAAAAGCTTTTAAAAGCTTAAACTTACAAGTTCACTCCATGGCAAAATGCCTCACTTGACTCGCAATTAAGAATACCGTCTTTAATACCAACCAATGAGAATCAGCCTAAAAAAACCACCTAGAAAGTACAAATGCAGAGCAGATTGAAGATTTAATAATAATAATAATAATAGGCCCCTGGCTTGCTTTTAAACTGATTTAAATCAGTTCACCCTGGGTACACTTCAACATTATTCAAATGCAGTCACAGCAACATCTCATTAGAGCACAGTTGAGCCAAATGACAATAAACCTGCTTTTTGGCTTGAATTTCCCAACAAATTTAGACTCTAGGAGAAGTGTCATTGGGATGAGGATAACTAAATCTCACAGGCTTTTATTAAAAGAAAAAAATAAACCCTGCACTTAAAACTACATTACAGATTTAACAAGAACCCAACATTATTAAACCCACCTACAGACAAACCCCCTCTGCAGCCAGAAAGACCAGATCCGACCTCACGGAGAGCTGCAGAGGTAAGAACACTGATTTGCCAGTTATTCCTTCTGGCAGCTCAAACCGTTAGCTCAGAGCAAATCATCAACAAGGAGGAAAGGGGGTGGGTGAAAACCTGAGTGTCTGCCTATCAACCCACACGGAAAAGCTTTGCAGGGGCTGGGGGGACAGGAGGGAAGCTAGGCAGATCTAGAACGCCAAACAGTCAAAGCAATCAGATTATTTTGCTAGCATTGCAGGCTAATTGGAAATTAAACCAAGTGTGTAATGGAGTTAATGAAATACAACGTTCTGCTGCTTAAAACAGGAACCTCTGGCTTACCATCCCATTAAAATAAGGAGAAAAATGAAGAAAAGGAGGAAAAATTAAGAGGCTCTGAAAAGATGCTGAGGAAAGGCAGCCTTCCCCACATAGCTGGAAGCTCCTACCCTCAAGAGAGCCAGGCACCACGTGATGTTTTCGAGAACGGAGAGGTGCTGACATTTTCAAAGAGCACGCTGAGCTTGCATGGTATGTTCGTGTCATTAAGCACAGAGTCCCAGATGGGATATTAGGGGCATCCGCATGGATGCGTGTTTCACAGGGCCACTTGTTTTCATGGCCACAGACGACGCTGTGCTCCTGAAAGGTCCCTAACAAGTACCCACACAGACAAGCTCTCTCTCCTGAGTACAGGACCCCTACTTCTGCTCATGTTAATTATATCTTTCATCCACAAGCCCCCCTTTACTTTGCTTCCCTAAAAATGGTCTATGAACTATTAAAGTGGCCCAAGCAGGCAAGTCAGAGAGCCTATATGAACCTCTCACACTGTTAATGCAGGTAACATATACGGCTTTAAATTAAAACCCTGGGAGACTAACACATCCCCAGTCTATGAATAGTCTTGGAAAGTAACAGCTCACCTGTTCAGCATTAATTATGACAGATTTCCAGGACTCTGGGTAAGTCATTCATCCTCCACTAATTCCATTGCAGGAGGTTGTACTTTAGTACCTAGAAGTCTGGAACTGCGCTGCTTGATATGTGATCAGTTCCTGACCACGTCCCAAAAATTGCCTGGGTGGGGAAGACCTCCTGCTTGCTTTTTGCAAGTGGGATGAATTTTTCTGGAGGTGGCAATGGAAGGGAAGTCAAAGCGTTATGCCTCCCACAGCGTGTTTGCCCTAACTGGTTTTTGCACCTCCCTGCTCCCTCTGCGCACTGCAGAAAAATGCCACTTTTGTGGCAGACTAAAACACCACTCCTGCTCTCGTGTCCTTGCAAAATCAGAATGTGTTAGTTGTAAGACAGGAGACCATACTTCTCCCAACTGTTGAACCTCTTGCAGTACAGGGGAAAGCAGCTGTTCAGGGATGGCTCCAACACAAACGGCTTCTCCTTGGTACAGCTGAGCTCCCCAGTGCAGGAAACTAAGCTCTATAGGAAGCCACTGAGGGTCTGCAACCCCCTATGTTTCTTCCAGAAAGCACCGTGGTCTGATCCCAGCCTGGATCAGGCACCTATCACACATTAGGAAGGTTTCTTTTGCAGGTGTTTTTGTAAGGCCCTCTGCAATTTTCCTTGCAGAGGTTCTCACTGGCACCATCCAGTGGCAAGCAGGGCTGCCTCTCATCCGAGCAGCTATTTAGAAGAGAGGCACCAGCTAAGCATCAACAAAAACCTTATGTAGCCCTAAAACAGGGGGTGCAGATTTACAAAACATCATAGCCACAGTGTTTTGTGACAAATGGTGCTTGTCAATAGCTAGCAGGTGGGGTTTTTTTTCCCCGATTGAAAATGTAACATCTTGACACATGTCAACAAAATTCCCCAGCACTCTGATTGATATTAGAGATCCTGGAATGATCTATTCGGCAAGACTAACACTTTGGAAATTAGACACATACTGGTGGAAGTAATTGGAAGCAGACAGGTCTCTGATGGATGAATTTGTCAATTAAGCTTTATAAATGATGGGTCTGGGAGGACAGACTCTGTGGAGTCATGGAAATTCATGCATTATCATACAAACTCGTTGCATCTTTCTGCTAGAGTGCTAGTATTCAAAAGGCAGGGAAAAGCACGGCTTCTACGGAAAGTACTCAAGACCAGCATCCATCATCCACAAGCCTACCAAAAACAAACAAACAAAAAATCAGGCCCCACATACAGCACTGAAATTCCCTCAGACCTGGATGACAGGTCTGTGATGACCCTGTTTAGGATGACAACCTGGAGAAAAAACTAGCTACTCAGTAAGTCAGAGTGCAGCCTTCCTCTGGAGAAGCAGTTGCAGGAGCTCAGCCCGAAGCCTAAAGTGGGTTTCCACTGGCAGAGCAAGCTGAGTCAGAGTGGCTAACCAGAAGCCGTGCCATCGATTACAGACGGCAGCTCTCCCTTCTCCCCCAGTTTAAATCTTTGCAGCCTGACTGCTAGAACACAGACATACAAGCTGGCTTCTGAACTCCCCTGGTAATCTCCCACATTGCCTCTTTCAAGCATCCCATCACAAACATTAACATAGCCGCTGTTTTATAGAGTCTTCTCCGCAACCTCTACCTATTTAACTTCCAGCTTGCTACTACTAGCTGTCTGCTTACTTTGCAAAAAGTGTTGCTCTCCCTCCTGGGCAGCCTCATGTAAACACCAGGAACGCCCCATAAAGAGCCCCAAAGTGAAGCCACCACTCTTCATCAGCCCCTAAGCAACAGTCTCATTCACTGCAACATATCCAACACTGGGTAAACAAATTCCACCACTGATGCCTACAAATGCCATCAGGTGTCTCCCAGAAGGAAATATCATCTCCACCCGCAGCAAACAGATTAAAAAAACCTAAACCACACACAGGACCAACACAGACATGGTTGGGGGACTTCAAGATACAGCCTCCATTCTGGAACACCTAGGTTGAAAAGAAGGAGGACATTTTACGGCCGGTGAGGCAGCCAGGGTATCTTGGAGGCAGCCCCCAACATGCTGCAGAGGCACAGCCCACAGCTCCCAGCAATATTCAGCTCCATACTAGGATGTGAATTTTCAAGTCCTTACAACCTTCACGAGCAGGAATCATGAACTCATCCAGCAGTGGTGGTTCACTCCTTGTACTAGATAAAACACCAGCTGCAGAGGGGAAAACACACAGCTGTGAGAAGTCCAGGTTTCCCCATGAGGAACAACTGCTTTCCTACGCCTACGAAGAAGGTCATGTTCCACTGCCTGTTGTATAAGTGAAGTCCCACGTCCCAGACTGCCTCCCACAAAGTCCTTTTGGGACTCAGAGGACCACCAAGAGTTTCTCAGCAAGGGGCTCATTTCTCAGCTTTATTACACAAACAAAGAGGGATAAAATTCCTGCAGAGTATACAGTGGAGGACAGCCCAGGAGGCAAAAGCTGCTTCTGTTTCTAAACAGGCTCATTCCTCAGGACATGGTCTCAGAAAGACATACTGCTTGCCAGCTAGTAGGAAAAAGAACAAAATGAGGACCTTCTTCCTCCATAAGGTCATCCAGGAAGCCTAAACATACACCTTGAAGTTCTGGCTGGCAGAGAAGGAACCTACATGGCTTGCAATCACAAGCAGGAGAGACAAGCAAGCACTGTGATTTGTATCAATAGGTTTTTAGTCTTGTCTGTGAACTATAGAAACTCAATACTGCTAGAGGGAATTCTGATTAGGTCAAGATGGACCTTGCCACCTGTAGTTGTCAGAGCTCAATACATTCCCTTCTTAGTGCAGGTTATAAAATGCTAAAGGCAAAAAAAAAACCACCCCAGGCACAACAAAAGAGTTTAATTATATTCCACACACCTAGTGTATTTACTAATCAGCTTGTTATGTGATCTCAGTTTCCTTCGTATTGATTCACAATAGTGTATCTGCCAATAAACTGTGATGTCTAGACAGTGTAAAACATGACATATTATTGGACAGCACGTAAGTGCTATGTCTATACAGCCCATGGAAACACAGGAGCAGAACAGCCACACCTATGAAAGCTTTGATCCAGCGCATCACAGTGACAACGCAGAATATGAGGAAGAAGAAATGCTACAAAAAGGAATTAAAAACCCAACAGCACCTAGAAAAGAACTCGGAGAAGGTGGTATCAACCTAACTTAATCCATGTGGATAAATAGGTAGATTGACAAGAAAACTATTCCATGGGTTAAAAGTTATCCTAGAAGGTCGAGGATTGAAAATATTTGGAGAGAAAGGTTATTCCATTCAAATATTAAAAGACCAGTAAGGCTTAAGATGGATTTCCTCCTAGGTTTTCTGCTAATATTTACATTCCTGAAGAAACCCAAGAAGTGCAGTGATAAGAGCCAGGAAGGAACTAGGTACAAGATAAGGTATCTAACTATCAACAGCTTCGGTTCTGCTTTAAACTGCTGCCATCTCGTGGACTTGCTCTGCATAACCAGGGCTCAGCGCTTGCTCCAACGATGAGCATCGGCCATTAGGTCGGATTCACAAATGTCAGAACCAGACAGTATCAGGAAAAAGAAAAAAAAGTTTGTCCAAGATTTCAAAGAGTCTCTGGCCATCGGTAGGTGTATAACAGACCTACCTCTCTCACCCCACTGTTACCTACTGCTGTTGCTGGGTGTGAATGGTGTCCTGCAGTAATCTGCCATCCCATGTATAAAGAGTACACAAAAATCCTGGGATGTCATGGTGAAATCGTATTTTGTTAGAACAACATGAGGATTATGGGAGGACATGCTTTCTGAGTTGCGCTATACCAAAGTTACCAGCAAGAAAGGCCCTTAGGACTGAGTAAGTCCAGCAGCACACTGACAGCGCAAAGCAGCCAAGCCCTAGCTTTATATTCTTCCAGACCTGGTTCTGCTGAGCTTCATGCAAGGAAATGCAGAGCAAAAAAGGAAGAAGGGTTTGCCTTAACACAGCTCTGGGAAGAAATGAGGGTTCCCTCTATGGAGGGAAACTCTACAAAGAGCAGCCACAAGCACGTTAGGCCCATCTGTAAAATGAGATTAAAGACTCCGTCCACAATCAAACTTCTGCAGTGTAACCACCCAGTAACTGAACCATGCCCTTGTACGCCTTATTGGCCCATTGCCTGTACAAGGTAAGACATCTCAGATAACTCAGCCGAAATGTAGTAAGCCACCAACACACCTGGTAACTTGCCATATATATCTCCATATCTATATATGCAATTAGAACTTTGAATTAATTCATCCAGGAGAAACTGCAAAGCTACCACAGAGATTTTTCAGAAAAAGCTAGTGAACCAGCAGACTCGGGTGTCAGTCCTTTAATCGCAACTACAGCCAGCTCATCTGGAAGGGAGCAATCCTACACCTGTTCAAAAGATCACTGTATTACTGTATTTGAACAAAGGCCAGATCCTGACAACAAAAAGCCCAGATAAAGGGGGAAAGCACCTTGGCTGTGCACCTACAGCACCTCAACAGGACCTCAAAGCAATGCCCTGAACATCCCCAATCTCTGTTCGCACGATTCTATGATAATAAACGCTTAGTCCAAAAATATGAAACAAACAACAAAAAACAACCCAAACCCAAAATGTTTCTGACAAGGTCACCTCCAACTTAGTCAGACATCATTATGATGAGGGTGATTTGAGCTGATAGAAACATGCACCCTGATCTCTGCACAATTACAAGGCAATTAGCAAGATTGAAGTTGTTACTCTACCCAGCACCCAGCTAGAATTCTTAGTGCTTACTCATGTGCTAGAGGCAGCCAATTACAAAACCATAATAAAACCCTTCTTGAAGATTATTTTTCAACAGGAGTTTTTTTAGCTCCTGCTCAAAATCCTCATTTCTCAGAAGAGAAAACAAGTGTGGATTTCCTGTCTACAAAATTCTGCTTCGTTAAGTGTCTAATGTTGCCTATTTCCACAAGTCATTGAAAGAGGAGAAACATTTATATTATAAATATGAATGAGTTTAGATAACAGGTTGCAACGATCGAGATGCACCATTTACAGAGGAATAGGCCAGAAGGATAGATCCATCTGTACCATTCTTTTCAGCAATCTTTCTTTTGATAGCCGATACTGATACATACATACATTTTACTTAAAAAGAACTTGCAGGCAGGGCTGCATGCCACCTGATTGTGGAGAAATATCTTAATAAATATCAGCTTGCACACAAATATAACTTATCTGGCAAACACAACTCCTGGTCATCAGGAACCCCCACTGGAGTTTCACATGGAGAAAGCAGGTTTGACTAGGAAGATGAACCTTAATTAGGGGTGGATAGCTCCTGTACTTTTGAGGGAATCACTGTACCACAAAGGCATGAATTTCAAAGGGGACCAAAGCAATAAACTTAAATAGAAGGAATGTCTGTATCTACTAATACTAAATACTGTATTAAGTCAGCAGCTATAAGAGCCCCAAACCTGATAAAATCTCTCCCCATACACTCTTAAAAAACAAGAATATAATGTCCTGTCTACAGTAAAACCTGGGAAACCAGTACACTGAACACCAGCCATGTGATCCTCTCAAAGCCTGCAGATCTGAAAACACACCACAGGCCTCTCTTCTTCATCACTATCACTCCTCCAAATTGCATTCTCCTGCTGTGAATCCTCAGCTTCGGGAAGAGCAGGTGAGTACAACATGAGGCAGGTACTGTGATCCTGCACAGCTTCAGTAGCTGGAGAGCTGCAATCAATTGTAGCAGCTGCAAAGGTTTTGCTGTCCCAGCCCATCCTCATTACCACCAAGGAGCTCGTTAGTTGTAATGATGTTTTATTAGGAATCCCTCTGCTACTTTTGGTGGTTTATTTAGCAAATGGAGCATACACTGCCCTTTGCTATTTCTCCTTTTCTCTCCATTCATTTAAGTCAGTATTAAGTGACTGTAGTTTTGAAATAGGTATTGGTGCTCTCATAACAGCCAATGTTTCATTTACCAAAACAGTTAGTTCCACAGAGATCAACGAGCAGAAAGAGCAATTAATTTCTCCTGAAGTACCACATCTTTTCAGACTGAGCTTCTCAACTCATATCCATGTGGCTGTAATCAGCAGAAGAAAATTAAAAAGTTGGAACCAAGGCTAGGAGAAGGTTAGGTTATATCCCTGTCCACAGCACACTCCATTGCTGCCTGTGAGCTAGTGAGTGTGAGGGTCTACTATCTAAGTAGAACTAAAGCAGCTCAATCAAGTACTTTCAGAGGCTGCAAGGCACACCCTCAACATTAAATTAAAAAAGCAGGTGTTCCCCTACATGCCTCAAAATTGCCTAGACAGACAGAGCATCTTCAAGGAGTCATCAATATTCATGCAGAAACCTGACATTAAAAAAAAAAAATCAGGGAGGCATACAAAAAGAACAGCTTGTAAAAGAGCTGGATATCAGAGGCAATAGGCCCCCATATCTTCTGATAGGCACCACCGCTCACAGACTTGTGCCTGTGAAAGCCAGATACCTTTAGTTTTATTGTCTTTAGAAAGCTGTAAGAAAAGCAATCAGCAGCATTTACTGTCCTAGTAAAGGGGCTGGTACCTTACCACCTGCACTTGACTTATCCAAACCTGCCCAAAGACAGCTATAACAGGACAGCAATTTGCTTTATGTGGTTTGACTCATGCACCATAGAAAGAGCTGTTAGACCTGTCCTAATAAAGTGAAGTTATGCCATTAAGCAGAGTCAAATCAGATCTGTGCTCTAAAAGAGTAGCAGTCACATCCTTAAACTCTGAGTTAAACCGAGCTGCAGAAGTTTTCTTCCCTGCTAGGAGCTACAACGATATCGGTATGCTCACTGGATTCCAGCAGATCACAAGAAAAAAAATACCAAATGAAAGGATTATGCAGTGAGGCACTGACCACCATCTTTTAGTTACAAAATAATAGTGGAAGATGCCTAGTGTGGAAATGGACCCTTCACCAACCACGATGAAATACTGATTTAGTAGGTAATTTACCCCTGTGAAATTCTTGGTCTTGATCTCCACCTCTGCTCTGACGACTCATTTAACTTTATTAAAAACGTAAGCATTGATTTTCTCCACTCATTACAGGCCAGTGGATTTATCTGCATTAGGGAATGAATTCATCCAACCTCTTACTCCAAAAAGAGCCAAAGCCTGCGGGAAGGCAACAGCTACAAGCTGTCACCAAGGTAGCAGCATCAAGCATTTCTTGCTTTTCTGACTCATCTGACCAGGAAGTCAAACTTTTGCTGCAGCACTCAAGACAGGCAAAACAGGCAAAAGCCCAAACAGATCTAAGAATAGAAGGTATTTCCTATTTTCTGAGGCAACAAGTGTTCTCTAACCAATGCATTCATCACAGTGCATCAGTTGCAATTAAAAAGCCTTCACGTTTCTGATTATCTGCCCATTACAAACTCAAGCAGGGCGCTGGAAGGACATATACATTACCATGGGATTGGAGTCTGCAATCAGGTCGCGCAGAGAATCCAGAAATCCTTGGTCTTCCACCATCTGGGCATTGATGTCATGCAGCTTCGCCACACAAACAGCTGCGGTCTTTCGTACATAAGGGTCTTCATCCTTCAGACACTTGCGAAGAGGCTCACACAAATACTCTGTGATCTTGTCCACCCTGATGCATCCCATTGTACGGACCGCCAGAGCACGGATGAGAGGGTTTGGGTCTTCACAGTCCTGCAAGGGGACAGAATATGCGGTACACAAATCTGCACCACTAGCCACCGATATCTTCCCTGCAGCCAGAATCAGGCTGTTCTTGTTTCAAACAAAAAACATTCTCTCTGATTACATGCTAAAAAAAAGTAATTATTTCAGATCAGGGATAAAAGGTGGAACTTACTGGTTCACAGAAACATTCTACATCATCTCAAGATGTTTTCAGGCTATGACAGCTTGTAAAATAGTAAAATTGCGGTCTTGGTGTCCCTTGGTTCTCCCCAGGCAAAGCTTCTTTCAACATGCTCTAGCAGCCAAATCCAAAGTACAGCTAAGCTAGAGGCAGCTTTCATCACCCAAAAGCTAGCCACAGGCAACTTTCAGATAGAATAAAATACTGGTTTCCAGCCTTACTGGTTTAAAGGAGAAAGAGAATATAATGGGAAAAGTCAACAATTAAACACAATGCAAAAGTCATCAAGTTCTAGACACAGGCCATCAGTTCTAGACAAAAGCATCCCTTAAGCTTGCAACATTTGAAGCACTAGACAAAGGCTACTCTAGAGGCGCTTTTCTGATGAGGAAAAAAGAAACCAGAAGGGAATCTAACACTTCGTACTTCAAAGCTATGTAATTTTCCATACTTCCAATCCATCTATGGCTCTGAGCAACGCTCCTCCAAAATCAGCCTATAAAAGGATGGATGCAGGATGGCCGGCAAAAGCATAAGGTACATTTACCTTTCACTGTTAAAACTTCCTACAGCTGAAAAAACACCTGAATGCATCACTTTTAACACATACAAGAGAAGTGACATCTCTTACCAGTGCATTCAAGACCTTGAACCGTGAACTGCGTGTGAAGTGCTGAGCTAGTGCAGACTAGTGTCAGCACTTTCTCTTTACTAACGCTTGTCCCTCAACTTGCCAAAAGGGACATATGACATTTCCTTGCATGGAAAAGCATGAAGCTGGAAAATACCATGTTTGCTTGTTAGTCCATTCAAACAGAATTACACTTCAAAGATATGACAGAGAACAATATTCTTTCCAGATAGGAAGGTAGAGACATCTCTGGCTAGAAGAGCAGACCTGCTCTCAGCCTAGGGCTTCTCACCTCTTTCAGCCTCAGGCACCACTATAGAAACTTAAAACATGATCAGATTACCCAGTGTCTCAGATTTTATAATGATCTAGGAGTCTCAAACTTTTTCTAAGCACTGGGTTTTAACTTACATAATGTGGGACTGAAATAACATTTCCTAGATAAGGAGAGGCAACTTGACAACAGAATTAAAGGCAATACAGTGATCAGGCTGTTATTTTTCCAGTGAACTGTCTTTCAGTTTCACCAGAGATAAAGGTTTTCCACACAGAGCGCAGCTGAAACATTCAAACAAGAACTAGATATCCACATGACAGAGATACTACAAAGACTGGAAGATGAACAATAGAAAATCTGTTATCCAATACCAGAAGTTGGTCTTTAATGATGATTAGCAAAATGACAGAAGCAGCTTTTCCTGGAGCAGGCTCTCTCATAACCACTTACAGGCACTTAAGTCATCTCCTCTGCAATAACTAGCAGCAGCAAGTGAGAGAGAGGACCCCGACCTGTTGAATTCAGCATGCTAAGTCCTTATTTTCTGCTCCTCTACAAGAACCCTCAGCCCAGAACTCAAGTACAGAAGCAGAGATAAACAGCAGCTCACAAAGGCTAACGGACAAAGGAGATGTGGTGACAGCCACTGTGCTGGACTATTTTCTGATGAGCCGTGGAAGCAAGTTACCTTCACAAAGCTGTTGACAGCCATAATGGCCATATCTGGCTGACTTTTGGCGTAGTTCATCAGGTACAGGTAGACCAGCTTCTTCAACTCCAAGTTGTCGGTCTGCATGCAGTTCACTACATCAGGAAAGAGCGAGCGGGAGAGACAAGAGTAAGCAAGAATAAGAGAAAAAGCAGTGAGACTGCATGGCATGCAAAGGGGATAGTAACAATATCAAGGAAGCCAGGAAAACTGGAGTTCCACTCTAGATACCTTGCTGTCTAATGAGAGGTCAACTTCCCTGCCAAAACAGCTTGCAATGGCTTTTATAATAGCTTAATCATTTAAACTCTTCTAGGGCTTTAACATCGGTCGGTTCTAGAACAGGTGAAAATTAATTTTCTAAAAGTGTTTTAATTGGGGAGTTCACCAAACAAGAAAACTCTACCAAGCCAGGCCTGGAAATGAACCCACAAAAAAAAAAAAAGTTGCTTAAAAATGTTTTGGTAATGCAGGCTACTTACAAAGAACCTGCCAAATTTCAGACTAGTAAACTCTAGAGCGATAAGGAGCTTAAACGCTGCCAAGCTGAATTTCACTCAAATATCAGGCAGCAATCTGTAAACAGCACTGCAGAAGAACACAGGAAGTTACACAAGGCTATCTGCAGCTCTCAGGTATGCTGTAGAGATCTAGAGGTGAAGGGCAAGAGCTGTTAGCCAAAAAGATTATTTTTCCTCCCTTCCAGTTTATATGTTCCTTCATTCTATGATGAAGTCATGATGCTAAATTTGCAACCTTATATTAATTTCCGTGGCAACAGACCACACTGCCATGAATCCAGGACTACAGCGACTTTATGGTAGACTCCTGTAACAGGAGAAGCTGAAAGGGAGAAAGCATTCACTCAAGCAAGTTTTTCTGGTTGCCTCAAAGACAGAAAAATGTATTGGGGACAGTGTTGCAGAAGGTAAATGCCTGTGTCCTGTAGTCACTATGAGGCAAAGGTTCAATTTAAAAATCACTCATTTTAAAATGTAGCTTAAATTTATGCTATGACAAGTAAGGCTAAGAAAAACACTTGGAATTACCTTTCTAACACTAAAACCCAGGCTAGCAAGCAGTGAGAAAACGTCATCTAAAGTGGCATATAAAATGGTTGAATTCTGGATGGGTTTTTAAATAAAAAGGGCTAATAGGTACCCAGCTAAACCAGCACTGGAAACGGCTGTTTCTTTTGCTTTCAGTAACAAGCAGGAGCTTGAGAAACCTGTGACTCAGGCACAGCATAGGCAAGGACATAGCCAGCCTCACTACCCAGCCGAGATGACAAACTCAGAGCTGTGCCATGGAGATATGTGCCACTACACCCAACAGAGTCCCAGGAGAACCAGAGCTGCTACAGGTGCAAGAAAAGTTGCTTTTACCTGACATCCTTCCCAACAGTCATGGCTGCAATAACCTTCTTTACAGCTTCTTTCCTCTTCTCTTTCTTTTCATTATTGAGTTCAGCCTTCAATTCAAAAATCTCTCCTGGCAGAAGACAAAACAGATTGAGCCTCTTGGGAGAGGAAGAGAGTCTTGCTTTAGGGATTGTTTAAAAGTGACTTTTTACTTTCCCGGCCTGTTGTTCCCATAAAAATGATATAGCAACATGTGGAAGCTGTCAGACCTTATGGAGAACGTGGTTCAATGAGAAGCAAAGCTGCGACACTCAGAGAATGATATGGGCTATAACTTGCTAACGAAAAAGCAGTTAACAAGAACCACGCTGCATGTTGCAGCTCTCCCACTTCTAGAACATTAAACCACATCACTGTAGCGTCTGTTTCTCAGAGGCAACTATTATATAACCAGGATGAAAAGATATTTGGAGACGCCAGATTAGTGCCTGCAAGAAAAAACTAACTTAGCTAGGAATTTTGCCCAGACGTTTTAACTTTTGCTCATCATCGCCTGCTTCCTGCAAGCGCAATGAGACTGCAGTGTAGCCGAAATGCCCTGATACATAGTGGCAGAGACAAGAAAGCACAAATTTAGTCCAGTGGAATAAATTCCTTCCAAGCTAGAAAGAGCTACTACTAGCAAAAGCAGCAAGTAACACAGCTCGCCTGGATTCTGAGGTTGCCGAAGCAGACTTTTCCATGACACTAATTTTTCCAGATGATATTATTGTGTGGAAAGTCAGTTCAGGCTGGATCACAAAAGTGGCAAAGCAAGTTTGCAAAATAAAGCAACACGTGCAAAAGACAGCTTATCAGGCCTGTTCCAGACAGAGCAAGCGGTGTGAGAAGGATAACGCTTCCGACTGACAGACAGCTTCCCCAGGAAGGACAGCGAGCAATATACCCACTGGAAGCCACACATTACAAATACCAAAATATCTCTGACAGAATACATTCTAGCCCCTAACCTTTGATGCCTACACACCAATGCCACTTTGTCACATCAGCAGCACTAACTACTGAAGAGCCTGGGCACAAAAAGACTAACAGGAACTTCAAAAAAGAAGAGAAGTTACTATTCCAGAGAACACAGTGCAGTAATACCGCCTGTCTGAGAAGAGATGCTCACGTTACACTGAGATGGTGTCCTGGAGCAGAGCCGAGCCAGCAGCAGCAGCGTGCTCACTAGAGCTCAGACAGTGCAGGCTGGCCTCTTGCAGCCATCCCAGAAAAATCTGCCTGATACTTTAGGACTGAACTTACAGATAGAGTTGTGCCTTAGAAAGATGTGAACTGCATTTGCTAAATTTATGAGCTCATTCTGAAGCTTAATGAAAGACAAATAGATCAACACTGTAGTTTTTTCACTGGAAAGCATTCATCAGAAACATTCAGCCATTCTGAAAAGGAGAGGTTAATGCGAACCATTTTCCACATCTACTGGAGAAAGATGAGCAACATCAGGCTTAAATCGCAGCCAGCTAGAGTTGGGATAAACACTGTTTTGTTTAAGAACAGGTTAGGAAAAAAAAAATCTGCCTGGGACAGTTTCAGCAGAACAAGTCCTCCACTGAAACAGGTAAATGGGTAAAATGTCCCCAAAGATCCTTTCCAGTTTTCCCATTTTTAACAGCAGCAGTTTGTCCTGAGGTGAGGTGACCACCACACCTACAGTAAAGCCAAGGGAAAGTCAAACGGAGCACTGCAGCTTTGAAGGAAATCCCATTATCTCTGCAACAGCTTGATGTAGAGATATACACTTATACCTTAAATATTAAATGTCTCTCAGCTAACTTAATCCCATGACGCCCAATGGAACAACCATCCTTAGTCTTGAACCTGTTAGTCCATAACTAAAACTTTGTCTCTGACCAGATCTGCACTCAAATTCCAATGTTTTGTTCTCTGATCCTTGAAAAAGCAGCAATTTGGGTCATTTTGTGCATCACAAAAGCATGTAATACATCAGTTTTGTCTTTTGTCACCATGTGACCTACTTTAGAAGTTTCTCCCTGGATGATTAAGACAAGAAACAGGGACAGAGCTAACAGAAAAGCACAAGTTCTTCTGCACGCAGTTAAGAAAGCTGTGTAAAAATAGCCACCCACCACCTGCAATCCACTGCACCATACTAACCTTTTTTATTGGTCGTGAAGTATTTGGAGTCCGTCATGGTTCCAGTTTCTTAAAACACCTGAGAATAATAATAAAAAAAGAACAAGCAGTCAATCACCATTTGGAGCTGACAACACCCAGTTTGCAAGGCAGGAACTCAGAGAAAGGATGGTTGGTGAGGGCGTAACATAAAGGAAGAAGCAAATGCTTTACATCCATGGGCACAAGTTTCACAATCTTCATTCTGCACCTGCTGCTGATATTACTTGGCAAACCCAGGGATTTAAAGGGCTCAGACAAACAATGTTAGTGAAAACACAACAGCCTGAGGCAGACAGGCTGGGAAAGCAGTGGTGCTCAGCCCAGCTTTTTAAACTCCCAATCTCGGAAGAGAAAAGGCAGTTTTTAACTCCTTATAGTCAGCAGATCTTGACATGTTCTGCAGCTGTCTTTCCCTGGGGTACACAATTTTGTTTTCCAAAAAAAAAAAAAAAAAGCACTGCACATTTAATATCTCGACTGGAAGCAAGAAGTCCATGTTTCAGACAAAGGAAACTGTCAACTCCCCCTAACGACACTTTTCCTGTGTTGCATTTTGATGGAAGGAACAATTAACCCTACTTGCAATACCCACCCCGAGGCCCTTTCATTTATTTCCCTTCTTTTGTTCCCGGGAGATGCAAAGCAGGTTTTGGGGGTTTGTTTTTTTTTTTTCCCTAAAGCAAAGCCATTACTTTTCAGTTCTTTCAAGCTTGAAATTGAAATCTTTCTCTGCCAAGATCTGACATCCCACTTCTGACACACACACAAGCTTATTATTTCAGTGCTATGCTGCACTTCTGTGGACAGGACTGAAAAAAGCTGCTGGGACAGCAAGTGCTTAGCACAGCCACAAGAATGGTCTCACCAGCACTCTTCTTGCTCCGCAGAACCAAATTATTAATACCTTAGAATACAGGGGTTGCCCAAACATATGTGGATATCCATAATTTTATTCTTACAATTGCCAGCTCTGTGACAAACATGACTCAAACAGTTTTCAAGTACTGGCTGAAAAACAAGCATAGGAGTGGGCAGTTTTACTTTCTTTGATGAAAGAGTCTGCATCGGTGCTAAGAACCTATGACCCTAAGACCATCCCAAAAACGGATTTTCCTACCTCTTTCCTCCTTTTTCTATTTCTTTCACCCAATTCCCCTTCTCTTGTACATACTTCCATGACCTTAAATGCTACCAGCAAAGCACCAAGTCATCTGTTCCCTAAACGCTGCCTGTCTTGCCTCTAAACCTCGCAGGTCTTGCTGGCTCAGCAACAAAAGGACAAGCATAGCTTTGAACTCCAAGACACTGCCCAGCAGTGCAACCAGCCTGCTGTTTCTTAACACTTTCCTTCCTCATCCCTTAACCAACCCCAATACCACTACCACTCTTTTTTCTCCCCTATCCACCTTGATCAATTTAATACCTCAGCAGATAAATTCCCATCAGCAGCAGCTGAAGGGTAATGCCACAATTTCTACCACCTTCAACATGCTCTACAGCATGGCAATGCAGAGCAGTTGTAATCTTGTCCAACTGCCAAGCAACCAGATGAGAAACAACCTGTTGCTTAGCCCAGTTCCCTGGAGCTCCTGTCTGCCCTGTGCCTGCGTGGTTACCACCTCATCCCAATTAGGCGGTATTACTGGGTTTGGTTTGATTTCTCTCCCTTTCTGCTCCTGCCAAGCTGGAGAGCAAACTGTGTCTGGGGACAGCTCTGGAAGCGCGTTCCTCCTGCAGGAGAGGTTCACCCTCCTTCCAAAACAGAGGCTGGGTTGGGAAAGCCGCATGAGCCACAACATTGCAATCTTTCCAGCAAAAAAATCACAGCATCACAAAAGAAGAAGCTGTTGTGGGTCTTGTTTTATAATTAAAAACACCACCCATGTTCAGCTGCAATGTTATTGCTGACACAGTCTTTCGGATTTGAGCCCAGCTTAAAAGATGACTTAAGTGTTTTCCTCTACGAGAGTGTTCGGCATGGTGCCATGCAAAAGGCATTGAACATAGCCTTCCTGTTCTTCATTTGCATTATATGTGGATTTGTCAATCTGGGTCATACCTCCCAGCTGAGCTAGTCCGATATTGTTTTAACAGTGGCCAGAGCAGCAGATTATAGAGAAAATCCAGGAGGAAAAAAAACCACCATACACATCATCCCAGTTGCATAAAGCTACACAGAGGAAGAAACCTTGCTGAATTTCAGAGATGATCTTTAAACCCAAAAGCAGGACATTTCGCTGTTTTTCTAACTTCAGATCACATACTTGGAAACATGAAGAATCCTAGAAACACTCAGACAAGGCTAAGCACAGCACATGTATTTACAACCTGTTTTGATAGATGTAAACAAGATCTGACTTAGGTCAAAAAGCAAACTACCATACTCCAAGTCCAACACAGGAGAAAGCTCTTTTTCTGATGAGCACACACATTTTTGCTTCATGTACGTCAGAGCTTGCTTTGCACGTTGTTCAGAGACAGCTTGCTAGCAGTACTACTGAGTATTATCTCATCCACTAAGCAAACTCAGCATGGTTTACAGCAAGTCCCAGATGAAGGCCAAAAACAAAATAGCCCAGATATACAAATAGCAATGTTTTAAATAACTCAAGAAAATGCCAGCTTCTTGTACACAAATCTAAATTAAAGACAGCCAAGATAAATTACGACAACATCATGAACATCCTTGTATTTTTAGGAGAAAACCTACATCAGATTGCCCCCTCCTTACTGTTGTTCTGTGTCCAGCGCTTGCTAAGGTGGAAACAGGTAAGAGATGTTCAAGCTGACAGCAAAAGGCTCCTGTTCCAACCCCAGCAAACAAGAAGAGATGAAAGAGGAATTTCTCCAGAAGCTCTGGCAATCTTAATGCTATAAACATTGGCTTGACATTTAAATGTAGACTGAACCAAAAATATGATTAAATTAAAAGACTAAGGAACCATCATAACCAGAAAGATAAGCCTCTTCAGCCCAAAACCACACAGACAACTGGATCCTGCGTCTGACCAACACCCGCTTTGCCCCAAGCATGACTCCAAACAGCCTGACCAGCTCCCCACTGATTTCACATAGATGTAAAGAGGAAGGTGGCAAGTTTAAGGCCTCAGTATTGATCCAAGCTCCCTAGCACTGAACCCCTAAATCTCTAAAGTGATCCCCAGTTTAACCTGGCTTACACTCCAGCTGGTGCCACCATCTCTTATCTGCACCCATTTCGCCTGCAAAGCCTCTCGAGTAGCCACATGATAGCCTAAGCGTGGCTCAGGGCCGCCAGAGCATCAAGAAACTAAAGAGAGCGGCCGAGCATGGATGGCAAAGGCAAAGCCACGCCTCAGCTTCAGAAACCTGCAGCCCTAACAGCGTGTGCTAGGGGCAGGCAATTTGTTTCCATCTTGGGGAGCAAACACCTTTTTGGTGCTCTCTCCACCATTCTCAAGTGCCCTGTGGTTCTGTCACCTCCTCACTCCTCAGACCCTCCGTCCCAGCTTTGCCGCCAGCCCCCGACACG
>NW_009228203.1:44532-45453 GCF_000690835.1 Fulmarus glacialis | reverse complement strand
TATGTTTCTTATATTTTAGTGTTTAGAACACTACTAAAGTTAGGAAATGCCTGAGAGGATTGTCCTTTCTTCTCTGATGTTCTGTCTTCAGGTTTCCTCGCTCTGGTCACGTGGATGGCATGAACTGAACCCACATACCATCTTAAATTCAGAATTCAAAAGCAGAAAGTCTGTCTAAACAAGAGAATTAGGAAAAAGACATACATCAACACTATCTCCCCCCCTGTGCCCCCAGTTTTCTATGCCTGCCTACACACAGTTAAATGTAATTTCAAAGTCAGAAATATATATTTATTAAATTCCACTGAAGAATGTATTGATTGATGGATGGATTACATTCATAGACTCTTCAAAAACTAGAATAAAACTATCAATTATTAATTTCACATCTGTCAGTCCTGTATCTGATTATAACAGTACACACCGTGCTTTATTTTTGCCAAGCTGTCTGAATCTCTTGGCATCTCAGTCTCCCTGCCTTTATACTGTCCCGTTTTTTAGTACCCTGTTGACTGTTAAAAATTTTCCATGAAAACTCTTGACTAGCTCTAAGTTAGAACCTATATATATATATATATAAACCCTGTGCATATATATATAACCCCTGTGCATCTCAAGCAAGTAATTTTTTTCCCTTATCACTAATCATTTAAACAGATTCCTGATTGTGCAAGAGAGCTTGAATAACCGTATCATTGAGGTTTCAACTCACTCAGCTAGAACAAGCAGCCCATTACGCAGTTACAGAAAGAGAATCACATAATGCTTACAGCTTCAAGTGTTCAAGACATCCCCCAACAAGCCAGGGAACACATGTGTGTGTGCTCCCTTTTGGAAGCAAGGGCACAAGCAAGGGCACTGGCAAGAGAATCCTGCTGCTATTCCCAGGGCCACCACAGTGCACGCAGGGCAGAAGTGGCA
>NW_009228203.1:1470-44512 GCF_000690835.1 Fulmarus glacialis | reverse complement strand
TGCCCTGATGGAAAAAGCAGAGGTCTGGCAAAGATTTGAAAATGGGATTCCTCAAAAATAAAGATGACAAGGAAAGACCACAGATTTAATGAAGTAAAAAGCCACCCCAGAAAGGATGTTACAAACAAACAGTTTTCAAAAAAACCCATCTCACTCTTTATCCACAGTGTTCCATGATTGAACTAAGCAGTTGTATTTTAAAACAGCTTGCTCCACTAGTGCCGGTTATGAGACATGGCAACAGCACCAATTTCAGCATACCCCCAATGGTCTGTCAAAAGATTACTTAACTATATGCCATACTTGCACACATTATGCTGGAAAAAGCTGAAGCAGTCAAGTCAAAAACTGATTAATGCAAACCTTGGTCCTGATGAATGAACTCACGATGCCAGCCCAGTTCCTGATTCTGATGTTTGTATTATAATACGGAAAGACAAAAATTTACTGAAAATTTCACTTGGTGATGACAAGGTCGAGTCCTGCAAACACTAAGGTCAGGATAAAGGTCAGGACCCAGCTCTACTCTTGTATTAATTGTGCAATAAACTTCCACAGCCTGACCAAGTCTATCACAATACTAGGTAGAAGCAGACCAAAATGAAGCTTTTGCTCTTTGTGGAAGAGAAGTAACACGACGGTGTCCCTTATCAAAACCACCAGTAATTTTCTTCTTCAGGTAAGTGATTTGCAGTGTTGCCATTTTGTACGGAAATCCAGATGAATTCCTTCCTACCACTCTTGCTTTGTCTAGAAAGCAGCTGTACATAAAAAGCTATCAATGTAGTCTTATTGATCTTTGCTAAAACCATGCTGCATTTTGTTCCATTTCTCTTTACCCTTTTATAATATACCCAATAACTAATTATATCTTATAATTTCCTCCAAAGCCTTGCTTGTTGCTGCGGTCAAAATAAGATGACTAAAATTACCTGGATCATTTGCAATAACAATAATATAACACTTTTTCTAAAAAGCAGGTATTCTAACTTTGCTATCACCAGAGCTACAAGATATATTAAAATGTTTGTGATGGCCTGTGACAGTGCTTTCAGAATTCTTGCAGCAAGTCTCTTAAGCATTCTGTCTCCCTAACTTGAGCATTAAGCTCCTTAAAATTTTGCTTTCACAGTGACTAAGATTTTACACCTTTCCCCCACGCTGAATTTTCTGATATATCACATACAGGATAAGCTAAGACAAAGTATTAAACCATGCTTTTACCCTTACCTTTCACTATTTGCATCATATATATAGTGAAATGTAAGAATGTATCTTATATGTCACTAAATATCTTTTGGAAGATGAAGTTTTTAAATATCAAACAGTTCCCCAACTATGATACAGCAATGGTACACGGTATAAAATACCTTTCTAAAAATATAAACAAGATACACACTCCCACAACATTATATGGCATGTCTCCTTTTACCTTGATTTCTCTTCAGGTTCTAATGCAATATTATTGCAGATTACAGAAGTATATTGCTAAAGCTTTCCTAATTATAGTGGTTTATGATAAAAGAGAATCTATATGTGTCTGCCTACCAAATCTTTTAGGCACCATCTGCATCTTTGCCAACTTTCATATTGTGTTTTCCAGGTGCTTAGGTTCCTCTCAGCAAGTATTTAATTCTGCCCATCTTTAGCCTTTTAGTTTCTGTGGCGATTTGTGATGTGAAGGCGGTATTCTGTGCCAGGTTCTCACAGACTGCTGGAAAGCCACAATTCTTTCTGTCTAGCTCTTTAAAGTAAGAAGCTCCTCTGATGTCTTTTTGGGCAGCTATTACTAACAGCGTCTTTTGTCAGTCCAAACTGATACACACTGTTCTTTACAACTCAGTTTTGTAAAACTTCTTTATTCCCAATGGTTCTACATTTCATTTGACATTTAATGCAGTCTCTAAGTTTCTACCTTAGAAGTAAATCCAAGTATTTGCTCAAGCAGCCACAGGTCACAAAATACAACTGAACTGAACTAGCAAGCCTCTGAAGTGGGACACAAATAACAAATTTCTTTCAACCTACTCATTAGAGCCCCAGCATGCCTTAGCTTTCTTTCCTCTCCAGGACCTGTGCACCCAAAGTCCAGCAATCTCCTCCAACTTTAATAACTGCTCACTTTTTAATATTTAGCACAATGTACAAAAGCTTTTCTTCTTTGTATCCATAAACAAAAACTGGTAAGATGAAGAAAGGGGAAAAGCAGAAAATTAGAACCACATTCCACGAAAAAGAAAAATATATACATGCATGACTATATATTTGTGCAGATATGTTCTTCTGGACTTCACCTGAATAAAACCTAAGCACGTCTCCCTTGCTGTAACTGGATCTTTATGTTCTTTCATTGATGTAATCAAATATTTCCCTCAACTATTTCTCAGCATACTGTATTGTCTTCACTCTTCGCATGACAAAATAGTGTTTAGATACACACCCTCTATTATGAAGGCAATGTTTTGTTTTCGGGTTTTTTTTTTCCTTTTTTTCTTTTTTTTTAATGAAAACCACCTTTTCTTCCATGACTGTTAGCAGATGTTAATGTAGTTAATTATAGTGTTACTGCAGCATTTGTACAGTGATTTTTCCTTATCAGTGCAAGGAAGAGGAAAGGATATGAGTTATTTTTCCCCTGGTACATACTACCTATTATGCATCTTCAAGGAACATCTGAGCCAGACCTCGGCATCGAATAAACTCTAGAATGAAAGCTGCCTCCTGTAATTAGTTCCACAATAAAGTTATCTATACTTCCTCCTGATTCAAATTCACATGAGGTTCAGAGTTCTGATGCTCCTGATAAATTTCACATAGATCCTGGGACCAAACAATTCGTACTTCTGCTGACAAATAAGAATGTCTCAATGATTCATCTCATTTGTGACTAGGCTTTCCTGCAACTATTTAGCTGCATATGTCAAGATTAAATTCTCAAGCAACACCTCTGTATTTACATATTACCATTTAATTTTATGTATATTAGGATTTACTTTTACAACTGTGATATTGTTTACACACAATCTCATAACCACTGCTTCTTACTGTTGCAAAAATGCTAACTGACTTAATGGGTTTTATCATCTATGGATGAAAGAAGTCATGTTTTGTATTTACCTGAGAATAAAGCAAGGTTTTGCATCAGAAAACATAACCCACTTCCTATTCATGGTCAGAAAGCCTAGCTATTTCCATCAATGTGAAGGAAACTTATTCTGGACAGCAGCAATATGGAAATAAAATGAGGAATAGTCATTTTGTACTCAAGGTAACAAAGACCATCTTGTTGTCCCTAACTTCCTTTACATGAACTGCAATGTAGGAATGCGGAAAGTTGCTGCTGCTTAAAGGAAATAATAGTGTGACACAGCTCCTGAACCCACTTTGCTGCCTTTTCTAAAGTACTTAATGAAATGCAACTAGCCTTGTATTATCATATGAAGAGGCAGGAATGAGGTGACACAATGTAAAGCCCTCGCATCCTTCCACTGCATTTCTTTCACAGCTTCTCATTGCTTCTGCCTTGTTCCCCTTGTATCAACTCACCTCATCCCCCCAAAAGGTAAATTGTATGCATAAAAGTAAGTTTCCAGAAACCATTGTATTCTACCTAACTGCTACGCAATGATGCTTTTAAATGTACCTAAAAATATTCAAAGCCACAGTCACAGAAACACCTACACATTTATGCTTCATCACCACTATTCCTTACGTAAGTTCAAATTTTGGCAGGAGTAGTTTATAAGGAATACACTTGGCCATATCCTGAGCTTGGTTAAACTACAGCACTAAAAAAATACCTTGGCTAATTAGTATTTTTGCATTTTCTATCACCATGATTCACATTAGAACTTGATCCCTCATATACAGGCAGCCTAAAATATTCCTAGAGATGCTTTTCAATTCCAAGTTTATTTTTCTTTAGACACCACAGCATGGAGAAAAAAGGTGAGGCCTTGTTCAAGGAATGGAGTTTTTTCTGCAAAGAAGAGGCCTATGCACAGTTTAAAACAAAACAAAACACAAAACTACCCCCCCAAGCTATTAAATAATTTATAAATATTTGAAAAAATAATAAAGCGCAATTAGATCCAAGAAATATGTTCAAACTTCAATTCCAAATAATTATTCCCACTGGAATAATCCACTGCTCTTTTCACAGAAACAAAATCACTGAAGCACACAAAGTCCTTTAATGACCAGTTCTAGCCAGATCCCATGTGTGATGGATGTTATACTGGCACTATGTCTCAGATCCAAGCAGAGCTGCATGGACCTCCAGCTATAAACTGTCCCTTTTCCTTTTCCCCTTTGCAACCCAAAAGAGACCAGCAGGCATCCAAGACAACACATTTCTACTCCAGACACGAGTCAGGCTGCCAGTCAGACCTGAGAACAGGGTTGCTGCTCAGAAAGAAGTTGCGCAAGAGATGCAGCCACTCAACCCCATGACCAAAACCTGCTACTCCCAATGAAATTCTAGATCAAAGCATTAATCATGAGACCCTGTCAAAACAACACTGTGGCAGCACTGCATTCCAGTGACATTACTCACGTTGCTCCGATTCCCATATTGCAGTGCTGGCATGGTAACATTAAAGCAACTTATCAGCACTCAGCAGTCTTTCAATAACATATTGGAGCCCATTTTCAAACACGTTTTACTTTAGTTGGAGTGCAGTATTGCAGCCCTTCCCCCCAAGCCCCCCAGGCTTGGATTTACTAGGCAAAAAGAGGAGGATCCTTCCCTTCAGATGCTTACTAGCAACACTCGGTGCAGCCCATGATCCCATATAACGTGAAGGGTTGCTGTTGGGCAGCTCCCTTAGTTGGAGGAGGCTGCACTGCCCTGCCATCTGATAAAAGAAACATTTGTATTACTGCTAACAAACATCATCAGTGAAACAGTAAACCATAAGTAGTCTTAAATAACAGTTGCATGATAGTCTCCTCCGGATGTCAATAGGTACAAAGCCATGTTGTGTGTGTCATCACATGAATCAGAATGAAAAAAAAAACAACTTGAAAAAGTATCTAAAAAGATCTACTTTATGTCTCGGAAACAAATTTTCATCCTGTTTTTCCACGTTTTCACATACTGATCTGTACTAAGACCTTTGTATATGCCTACAGACACTGCCCTGGAACTGCAAGTGGGCGCAGATGACATTAGCACAGTGAGATAAAGTGGCCTTTGTGAGAAGCAGGCCAGCACTCCGTGGAAATCAGAAAGTGGCCATGAGCACACAAGCACAGGACTGACTTCAGGTTTTGTTTTATGGTAACCATGATTTTTTGTTTGCTTGTCTCCTGTTTACAGCTAGAGCAGGACAAATATAAATCTCTGAAGAGAAATTTAAAGATAAATGATCTATTTGAAAGAGATTCATGCAGCAAGTATGTTACAGCCAGCCAACGGAGATCAGAAAGAGCACAGGTTTGTCTGGGTCAAGTTTAATTACCATCTGGGGCAGCTGATAGGACTCTTACATTCGGTTTACGTAACAGACACCCTTAGTAGCTTCTCTGCAATCACTGCACCTCAAATTAATGCTAGCATAAACTCCTTTTTATTAAATCAATCTATTAGCTCTTCCATTTCATTTATGTTAATATTTGGAAACATCAATTTCATTGTCCCACAAAGATACTCTCTTAATGTTAGTGCAAATAATTCACTGCCACATACCGAAGCGAGAGCTCCAACCCTATTCATTCAGGTTCAGCTCTTGTCCTCCTGGGACCACAACATAAAAACCGTGGCTCCACCGTGCATCAGGTAATCTAGAACTTGTAATTACTGTCACTGCAATTTCAAATACAGCTGTCCTCATCATAAAAGAAATGGATCCGATGCCTGAATTACAAAACGCCCATAAACTTGTCCACACCATATTCTTAGCCAATGCATCAAATTTGAAACACCATACTTTACTTATTTCTTATATAAAGCAAAATTAAAATATGTGAAGTCTCTACCATTCCAGTTGTTGGCTTCCATCTACATTTTACATTAAAAGAGTTCATATGGAACATTGTGAAAACCGAATGGCACACAGCCAAACCACAACATAGTGCAAAAGTAGGTCAGTCATCTGCATAGAACCTGCTGTCATTAAAATTGATGACTAAAGTGTTGTGGAATATTTTACTTGATTCTAGTTAGAAATGCAGAACAACACTGCAGTCACTGCACAGCAAGATGGGATTTAATGCTCTAGGCAAGAAGCTGATTTATTTTTAAAGATAGAAATGAGCCACTATAAAGAATGTTATTTCTAAAAGCCTGGAGATAATCCCCAAATTGGTGCATCTGATGCATCCAATTAAAATACAACATTTTTCAAAAGCAGTATACAAATTACAAGGAAATTATTTCTGTAATTGTTGCTGTGCAGACTGGTTTAAATAAAGAGGCTTTTCTGCTCTTACAGCAATAACAGCCAGTCTGTGCAAATACTAACGTTAAGTTTAATTTCCCTTCTTCATGTACAGTAGTTGTTACTTTTACATTCTTGATATAATATTCAGCTTGTAAATATATTTTTAAAAATAAGAAGAATGATCAAAAAGAGATGAAGTGTTATTATGTCATTTCCAGTTCCCTCATTTCAAGCTTTTCTGCATGAACTGAAAGGTATAATTGTCCTCTGCCTGTAAAGACAGCTGGTATGTACATGCAAATGAGGGTCACCATAATTTCCATAAGAGACAGAACTATTGTTGCATTGGACGTTGGTCCCTTCACAATAACAGTCTAAAGTGTTGGTGGGAAAACACAATAAACCAAAAACTATTAATAAGTAAATCAAAACCTTGTGAGGAAATGTGAAGAAGTCTGTTTCCTGGAAAACAGGTCTCTAAAAGGTAATTCCATGTTCTTGAAGTTTGCCACATAAAATTTATTTGCATTATAGCACCACCATAAAGAAGAAAGTCTAATTACTGATGACACAGTTTAAAGCTTCGCTCTGCGAGTTGTTTATAAGCTGTCAAATGTTGATAGCAAAAAAAAAAAAAAAATGTGCTTTTTATATGCTATAAATCTGAAAGTAGTGATCACCTCAAATTGTAAAACTTTAGATAGGGATGGCTGAAATTAAATCTAAGAAAACAGGTGGAAGGGATTTAAAACACAAAAAAA
Source organism: Fulmarus glacialis (assembly GCF_000690835.1). NCBI lineage: Eukaryota > Metazoa > Chordata > Aves > Procellariiformes > Procellariidae > Fulmarus > Fulmarus glacialis. The sequence goes on along the minus strand of NW_009228203.1, from coordinate 37,368 downwards.
AGATTCAGCTCACTTCAGAGGGGGCTGGCTTTTTTTGTGTTAAAAACTTGAATTCTAATTTTCCAGACTGAAATTGGGGATTTCTGTTCAAGACTACCGAAGAATGAAAGTATTCTTGCGATTTGAATCTGGAAAATAATGCATTACCTGAGTATTTCAAACTCCTGGAGTTGGCTGCTGTGCAAAAAAGCCACTAATTTTAGTTTCTGTTTTCAGACAGGTTCATTCACCAGTGTTACTGTGATGTCAAGCAGAGTAGAATGTGCACAAAGAAAGCAACTATGAATGCAAATGATTACGCGTTATATAATTTTTAAAATCTACAGTAGAAAACAAGATAGTCTTTTTATGCAAAACTGTTGTAACTTAACTGTTTTCTTACATGTGATTTTTAAATCATGTCATTGCTCCCTTCATAAATCATACTATTTTGTTTAGTTTTCATAAAAGCACAAAAAAATTCTCACTGCATTTTTTGCAAATAGCTCCGGTACATTTGTGGTTACTGTGCTCATGCATGGAACAGACTTCTATTCAAAACAAACCTGATTATAGATTCAACTGTTTTAATCTTGTAACGGATGCTCATAGGGCATATTCTCTGCATTCTCTTAGTTCTACAGTTTTCTTAAGTAAAAAAATAAATGGAATATGTTGCTGAGTTTCCTCTGTATGCATACCTCCCGTGTGGCAGAGGCCTTCTCTATTTGTGAATACATTAGCTCTATATAGAAACTTCAGATAGGAAGAAGAGAAAGGGGAAAAATCCTCAAAGTGCAGGAAAATATAATCATCTCTTCACTCTATTTCATTTGTAAACTCTATATTCCTATGTCTTTGTGAGAGGATGCAAAGTGCCTAACAGGCAAGGTACAAGAATGCTTTCCTGAGTTAGTCACCTTATGTAGCCTGAGCAGCAGCCTGCCACAGCTACCAAATTGTACTACTCACAGTTTCCCTTCTCTTCCCCATTTTATGCTGCCTTTTCAAGTCATTAACCTTTTTTTCTCCTCCTCTTTTCCCCTTCTGAAGGGGAAATTGATTCCTTTCTGTAGTGCTGTCCATCTGTACTTGCATGGCGTTTTCCTTTTTGTACTAAGCAAATCCTCATCGCTGCCTCAGTCTAATACCAGGTGCAGCTCTCAAATATTTACAGAACAGCGCCTAGCACAAGAAAACCCCAAACAGGATCCCAGTTACAGAAAGCTTCGCATTTGAAAGATCTATTTATGCAGAGAGCTGGTCTGCCTACAACAGTGCAGCTCTTAGCATTTTTCAACAAGAACAAATTAAGGCATCCAGCCTCTTCTTACAGGATTTAGACAATGGAGAAAAGCAGAAAAAAAAACTTCAAAGAGTTATGCACTTCCTTTACTGGCAGTACTGGCTGACACTGAATAGAGAGGCTATGCTCATTAATGAAATGTGACTGTGTTTGTAAGATCAGGCCTTCGATTTTAAAACTGTCAGCACAAGTAAAGACAATAGTACATGCAAAGGACTGAATTCAAGTATTTTAAATATCTTTTCAAGGACTCTCCGGAAAAAAAACCTTAACACGTCACTCACCTGAAAATACATTGGGAAATGTCTCTGTAGAAGCCTGCACACCTGAGGACTTTCTTGCATGAGTCAAAGGCACTCTTTCTGTTTGAAATTTCTCTCTAAACCCCTTGTGCTCCAAGTAGCCCGCAGAGCCCACCTTCTGCGTTATCTCACATTTGTGATTAGCTACCTCTTCTGTCCAGTCTGCGGAACGACTAAATAAACCTGCCAAACTAGCGGACCTCTGCTTCTTGATTGAGACTTTTTCTTTTTTGTGGAATGACTCTTGCCTCCTTGTAAAAAGTGGGCTCTGGGATGGGGAGGGAGATGGTGAATGGTTGGGAGAACTCAGTTGCCTAGTTGTGGTTTTGATGTAACAAGGATTAATTAGATAGGGCTTAAAGCATCGGGAACCAAGCATCGGACTACCTGCTGGCCCCTCAGAGGAGAAAATGCCATTTTTCATGTCCATGGATGAACCATTATGCAGGTCCTCTTGAGTGGCTGACAAAGTGTGTTTCCCTTTCTGAGTCTCAGCAGCATGATCATGGCCTGTATCTGAAATACCATTCTCTGTTACTGAGTCCTGCAAATCAGCAGCCTGCACTTCAGCAATTTTAGTCTCAGCATCTGCTACCGAGGTTGGAAAAGGTCGTGTAGAGCTGTATGTCTTAGACCCATTTTCTACCGCAGTTCTATTTAAATCATCTTCTAGCTCACTAGCCACAGCATCCACTCCAGCAACGAGCTGTTCCTGTTCCTCAATCAATAGCTTACGTTCTTGTGTTTCAAATAAGCCGTTACCAGGAGAGCCTGTGCCATTTACCGCTTCTTTCAGTTCACGTTCAGTTGCACAGGAGACGGGAATTTTTTCCGCAATTTCAGATATTGCTGGAAAAGCCCCCTCAGTGTCTGGGCTCCTCTCTTTGTGAGAGGTAGTTACTGAAAGAAACCGTTCAAAATCTAAGGGGGCTGCTTGCGAATTAGCCATGTGTCGGCCCATTGTTTTGGTGACAAGGTCCTCAGTTCCCATGTTAATTGCCCCCTGCTGCTGCTGCTGCTGCAGTTTAATAGCTTGCTGGATATCAGAAAGCAAATCCTCTTGTTCTGTGGCTGAATGGAAACTGTATATATCCGTATCAGAGCCAGAGCTGGTCCTTTGTCCATCCTGTGTCTCTGCAGCAGCTGGGACAGTTTCATTTCTGATTTCAAAATGTTCCACATCTGTGTCTGAGAGACCCCCTTCATCTGCAGAGATGCTTATATCTGGGGTTTTGGTTACAATTGAATGAGTACTGTCCAGCTCTCCAGCCTGCAAGGCCTGGCTTTCCAAAACATCCTCCCGTGAACTACTATTCCCATCTTTAGCCTTGGACAGATTTTTTCTGATCCTCAGATTTGAAAACACCGAGGCCCTGGAGTCCGACTTACCCTTCTTCTTACCGGATTCACTTCCTTTTGCATGCTTCCCCAGTCCCCTTCTGCTTCCCGATACCTTCTTTGTGCCATCTGTATCCCTGGGCCCAGAGGCATCCTCTCCTCCTTCATGCACATCACCTGTATTTTTCTTTAGCTTCCCATCTTGATTCCCCATGATTTTTTGCAGTGCAACACCTTCGGCAGTCAAGCCATGCTCCTGGATATCATTCCTTTGGCCTGCCGGCGAGATCCCCTCTAGCGATCCAGGTTTGTTTTCAAGCGGTGGTGATGCAAGTGAAGCAAATGCTTGCTGTGCCTCTCTCCCATCTGCTAGAGCTGCCTTTTTGCATAATGTGCCGCTTGCACTGGGCTCCGCTGGGACATGCTCAGTACAGCACTGAGAGCTGCAGACAGCTCCTTCCAATGGCTGCTGCTCACGGAGCCGCCTGCTCTCCGGGCTTCTGCTGCACTCTTGTTTCTTTAGGAAGGATTCTGTGAAAAGTATTTCCTTTATAAAAGTCACTTCTTTTTCCACGGTTTTTATTGCCTGCATTGCAAGCTCAGCTCGTCACCAAATCATTTATAATTTCAGGACTTCAATGTTCAAGTTCCTGGAGGAAAAAAAAAAAAAAAAAAAAGTTAAAGCAAAGTACTTTAATTACTCTGCCATTGTTCTGCAATTGTCTAAATGAATAAACTAATAACCTTGGAAAGAAAAATATTATGATTATTTAATAGTTTATAAGGTGCTTAAGCATATGCTACTTTGACAGATTACACAGTACCTCAGGTGATTTACATGTTTACTTTTTAAAGGCCACCAAAACAGGATACATAGTTTTAAAAGGAGAGTCACTCTGAAAGTAGATAGAAGAAAGATAATAAACAAAAAATTCTTTCCACAGTTTTAAAGAGTTGCACTTAAAATTCAATGCATTATGGTAATTACACTATAAAAAACCTCCCACAATTTGTATTCTGAGAAGGTAGATATACCATTATTCCCAGGAGAATCAACTCATCAATATTAAAACACCACCATTGTTTTCCCCAATAAGAACATCTGGAATGAAACAAGACAAAACAAACAAGAAAAATAGCACTATTCAAATGCTACTAAGGAAAAAGGATGCAGTAAAGCATTCATCTATTTCACCCTATTATTTAATAATTGATTTAAACACTGCCACTTGCTAACTATTTTGGAAGCTTGTGCAACAGTTTTAATCCTTTGCTTCTTCTCCTCCATTTTTGGTTTAGATATATAAGCATCCATATTTCATAGATACGTTTTCTGAACTTCCAGACAGGTACTCCCTTCCACCTTTAAAATTTAGATTTAATATAATTGGAGTAGAAACAAAAGGGCATAAAAATGCCAAATTGCCAAGTTGGATCAGTTCAGCAGTTCAGTATCTTGGTTCAACACCAGCCAAGAAGTAATTAGATAGATTTCTGTTGGTCTATTAAGTTCAGTTTCTGTGAATGACTTTATGTATTCCTCACACCTCTGAGCTTCTTTATTAGCAATTTCCCTTTCATCAGGGATTGCTTAAAACAATACATCATTCCAGGGTAATGCATCCCATTGGTTTACGTAACTCTTAGTTTTGGTATCATTCTCTTCCTACCAGAGGTTTCACTTGCTTTCCTCTGCCTTAATACACATTAAAGAAGAAGAAGAAAGAGAATATCATTCATACTTTAAAAACTATGCAGGCACCCTGCCACACACACACTGTTTTTTTTTCAAGCGATGCTAAATACCTTTACAAATCTGAGCTGTCGTTATTGTTAAATAATTGCTGTTAATTCAGTTTGGAAAGAATAGCACTGTCAACAATACATGCAAGTAAATTATTTTGAACTATCATAATTTTTTCCTTGTGCTTCTTGGTCACTTAGTGCTCTGATGTAAGTCCTGTTCTGAGGGGCCTGGGGCTCAGGCACCAGAAGCCCTCTGTCTACAAGAACTCAAGCATTGTAAGTGGATCAGATGACTTTGTACACTCAGTGGTGGGGTTTTTTTTTAGTTTTCACTCACCTAATGAAGTGATTAATCTTTTTTTTTTTTTTTTTCATTTTTAGCACTCAGCATTCATAAATATACTAGCAAGAGCTGGTATAGCAAAACCTGCAAAGGCATGTTAAGTGATTTTACTTTTTGATTTTTTTTCCTGCTTTTGCTTTCTGTTATCCTACTTAGTTTCTAATTTGTTGCACTATTTTACCTTTTACGGCATTATTACATACTTACAAAAAGCTTTTGAAAGCTCAGGTAATTTCAGTCCATCTGAAGATACACAGTAGGAATTACTTAAGACGTAATTTGAGGGAACCATAGTAGTAGAATACTACCTCGATCAGTATTTTCACTGACTAGAACTGACAAGGATCTAACCCTTGATTACAACTGGAGTACTTGTAGCTTCCAACCCCATTTAAAAGCTCTTCCCCCACTAAAATCTGCCAGAAGTTAACGTGGTGCAGAAGTAGTATAAAGATACTGTGGACCGAATGTGTAAGGGAAATGTAGAATTACTGCGATGTTCTGAAACATTCCCTTTCCTTTTTTCTCTGTAAACTTGCATTATAAACTCAGCACACTCCCGTTACAACTAATGATAATTCACCAGCAGTAATTACACTGCAAATTATGCTGCAAAACCAAGCCATCCACAAAGCTGGGGTTATAAGACGGTCAAGTTAAAGACTGATCTTTATTTTTTAATTAGAAATGAGAAACTTATAATGGTTTAAATCATGTATCTGCACTATTTCTTAGAAGTTTTCGTACAGCACATTGTGATGAATAAGTTCTTCAAAAAACCATGTAAATGTATAGCCATAGATATTACCTGAGTTTAAATATATTACACTAAAAATTATTCAGTTTTTTCAATCTGTGTCTGGAATCCTAAAAGCGAAAGAACTGTACGAAAAAAAATCAAACCGTTTTCTAGACAGTGCCTCTGAATGTGGTATCCTAACCAAGCATGGATTCTGACTAGGATTTCTGGTGTATATGGGGAAAGAGCAAAACCAAAATGGGCATACTTATGCGAACAGAGGTATGCATGTGAACATCAAAGAATTTGCTCTGGTTATTCCACATAAGGCACAGAAAATATGTTTTAAAAAAAAAGGAGAGTGGGGGCAGAACACAAATTACCTCGAAGTGGAAGTGATAGATACAACTCTCAATCAGCATTTGTGGGAAAGTACAAAAGGTTAACATTAGCCAAACATAAAAACAAACGTTATACTTTGGGGTTTGTTTATTCTCAGGAGTCTTTTAGCTTCTAAAGAAAAACATATTATTAAAAGTCAGCAAGAAACCAGAACATTTTGGCATCAATATAAGCTACATTTTAAAAGCTAAGAACATATTCAATATTCTACACCAAAAAAGAGACTTTCCACAGAAAGTAAATGGGGAAAAGAGTGGGTTTTAGGTGTTCAAGAAGGATATTTCATTCTTAAGAGTAACTATAACTTGTTCTTAGCTTGGTATAAATTGTCAACAAACAACTGAAGCTAGTCCGTGAGCCTGCCTGCCTACCTCATTTAATATTTGCCAACGGTCTGTCAAAAATTCAAGGGGCGAGATCGCAGGCATAGGCCTGAGAACCTCCTCACCTCTAATTCTCCTCCGAAGCTCAGGAGACGTGAATGACAACACACAGAGGAGATATTGAAAACTTACAGCTCAAGATGCATTGTCCTTGCGCTCCCAGAGACTTCCACATTAACTCATTCCTGTTGGAAAGTAAGCCCCTGTTACAGAATTGTGATTATTTTCAACAAGACAGTTACCATTTACTGCAGCCTCTCTGGAAAGGTGGCCAGATCCCCCCAGCACTGCCTGCCTGCCCACCTGCCCTGCTGGGAGGGGAAGGGCTGCCGGCAGCACCGATTGCCCACACCTGGGTGCAGGCCTTGGCCTCCTGGAGCACAGCCAAGGCAGAGTGCTTCCCCCCGGGTGGGGCTGGGACTGTGGAGGGAGAGTTCCCCCCAGATTCCTCACAAAAAGGCTCGGCAACCAGTTCACATCCTGGCATTTCGGGCCTGTCGGAAATGTGGGCTGCCTGGGGGGAGAGAGGGGTGCCTAGGGGAGCCTGCCCTGAGGAGACCCAGCTTTCTTGGGGTGGGCGAGTTTTCATCATGATTTATTTACTGTGATATTTCATTCTGCTTTCAGTGGTAGTCATCGAACAAGTCCCTACGGAGTGAAGATGATAACGCCCCGTTACTGCTACTGATGGGCACAGTGCTGCTGTGGGCCATGCGTGACAGGGGATGAGCCTTTGGGGCAGGGTTAGGCTTCACCAGTACCACCCCAGGGAAGGATTTAAACCACAGGAGTGCTGGCAACACACAAAGGGCCCAAAACAGCACCCCGGCAGTAACACTGTGGCTACCAGCACAGAAGCACCTTCACCACTCTGCAGTAAAGCTGGGGCGGGCAAAGCAAATGCACCCCCAGGATGAGCCACGCCATATGCCCTGCGCATACCCCCATACCACCCTGGCGGTGTTTGAGGGGCAGGCTCTGTACGTGCGCTCACGGCCAGCTCTTCCATGAGCCCAAAGTGGCTCGCCAGGCTACATACGTGTATATAAGGGCCCTGTGCCCCCCTTCCCTGCTGGGGAGACTCATCAGCTGGGGTAGGGGGAGGCTGCTGCAGCCCATGGTGGGTGCTCTCCTGGGGGTAAGCCACAACATGGCAGCCCAGGGCAGAGGCCTGCTGGAGGAGGCTCAACCTCATTCTCCAAGGCCACAGGCAAGGCCTGGGCTGCCACCGGCAGACCCTCCGCCTCACCTGCACACAGAGGAAGGCTGAGGTGGCAACAGTGTGAGAGTTGCAGCAGGGCCTAGGTGCCATGGCAGTGCTCTGGGAGCTGGCCTCTGCTCCCCCCATCACTGTGGCTCCTCCAGCCTCCCTCCACCCCACTCCCTGAGGGAACAGCGCTACTGCTTGGAGAGGGAGAGTGGCGACAGCCCAGAGGATCCTCACCTTTGCCATACACATCCTGCAGAGATTTATTTTTTGATTAGTGGCTGAGTGTGCACGGGTTGAGGTTGGAGATAAAGGCACATAGATTAACAGAATTGTTTTGAAGTACTCTGGTGTCACATTACTGATTGGGATATGGTAATGCAGATGGTACGAAGAATGGTTTGTTCAAGCAGTCCAGGATATTTCCCAGCCATCTATATGTTACTAAAGCTTTGATTTTCATAAGCAAGCAGAGGGCTCATTCTCGTTCAGTCCAGTGCTGGAGCCAGGTCCTGTTCCTGCTGTCCTGTGGCAGCGGGAAACTTCCCTCGGCTGCCACTCTGAGCGTGATGGAAAAGTTATCTCCCCAGAAGGCATCAACTACCATTAAATACTCCCTTATACCGCCAAAGCTGTGCTCTGAGCAGTTGAAAATCGTTTCCTGCCTCCCATCTCTTTCAGCTATGGAGAGAATTGTCTTTTATGACTTTACAGGCTCTAGCAGACTCACTTCCCCACTCCGACTGGCAAGGGTCAAATCAGGAGATCAGAAAATGTAATGTGGATTAAGAGACCATAGTGGTTAGGGATGAAGTTGGTCCTGCCATTGCCTCATTTAGTTTCTAGTAGTTATGAGAGTCTGCTTTTTCTTTTAATACTCATCTGAGCAGTATGAAATCATGCCTCATGCATTGTATTTATGTTAAGCTGAGGTGATCCAGCTAATGAGAAACCTGTTTTATCTACCGAAAAGTTCCTTTTATAAGGAGCTTGAACCTAGCAAGCAATGATCCTAGGCAAGTGTTTGGCTTGCCTAGGAGCTTTTGTTAGGTGCATGAGAAAATGATGACTAGGATTTTCAAATGCCTGCTACATAGTGCTGAACTTTCTCCCGCATAATTTCTAGCTAGTGAAAACTAACATTTAAAATTAACATATCTGAAGAAGCAGGGTCTCCAGCAATGCAATATTTGCCAACTACTATGCTGCAGAATGCCCATTGTTTAGGAGCCAAAATCTTTGTGAAGCATTTAACCTCCTGGATTTCTCACCTAAATGCAATAATACATTTATGCATTGTGAAACAGAGCTTTTTTGTTTAAAAATATGATCAGCTTGACATGGTAAAAACCATACACATTCCAAACAAGCCGTTTTATTGTTTTCCCCTAACATTTCCATATTACTACTGCTGCTTTATTGTAAAACATACTTTTCAGGTTAAAAGCTATACAGAACCTTTCGTAGTTACTTATATAGGAGGGGTTGGCTGAACAGCTGTACACAAAACCCTGCCAGCATTCCAGAGATGTATGCATTGCAGGTCAGGGTCAGGTCACAGAAAAGACAGACTCCGAAAGTCCAGGCCTCTGCAGATACTGCAGATGGGGACTCCGGTATTTGGAGCACAAGATGCTATGCTAGTATTGTAACCAAACCTAAGCAATAGGGAAGCGTGAAGGTCTGTTTTATTCCCTATCGCAGACTGAAAAGTGAGGTGTCGTGTGGCACAGCTCCCACTTTTCCTTGCACAAAGTTCATTTCAGACAAATTTTATTTCAAATGAGAGAGCCAGCAGTTGTCTGGTAATATATAATAAGCAAATTCAATGCAACACAGTGTAGGCTGCATCATAAAAAAAAAAAAAGAGTAAAATATCTGCTGACCAGGCTATCGAAACACAGATAAGAGAGTTTCTACTATTTAAACCACTGTAAAGTACAGTCAAAAATCAGAGTAAGAGTCTAAGTTATAAATTTTATTTTCTAAGGGAGTGAAATTTATGCAATAAGAGTGTTTCTTCAGACCTCATAATAGCTTTTGAGCACAGCAGGAAACATCGACCAAGCTTTTAAGATGAAGATCATTAAACCCCTGCAAAATTCACACACATACAGAATCAGTATTTGGGTAGGGGGGGAGGAAATAAGCAAACTGTGTCAGTCAATGAAACAGGATTCACAGTTTAGGAATACCCACTATAAGCAAGCATTTCATAGGGAAAAATAAGACCAGAAGAGAAGAGATTTATTGTACTAGAGAACAGAGAAAGGAACAAAGAACACAAATCTGTAGGAAACTGGGCCTTCTCATTTTCATTCCTTAGAGAAAAACATATTCTGTTAAATCAAGCAGAAAATTACGTATTGTCTTTTTGATTTTCTTGGATAACTCCCAGAGTACTTAATGACAGGGTGGACCTTCTTGCCTGCAGAGAGCTCAAAATGCCATGAAACAATGGCAGATTTTTGGGCCTAGTCCTTTTCTGTAGGAGACAAGGCATTAGAGCTCTAATTTTATCTTTGCTACTGCAACAGGTATCTACTAGCCTGAAGGAAAAGTTGACAGAGATCAAGTTTTTCCTAAGATTCTTCTCTCAGTTTTTAAAGATCTCAACCAGTGACATGGTTTGTTTTTAAAAATATGTGGAGAGAAAAAAGAAATTCATCATTTTTTACCCTCTTCTTTTAGGCATCAGTTTCTGTTCTATTGCAGACATTCACATACGCACGTGGATGTGCAGAGTTTGGGTCAAATAAAAAAAGCTATTGATCAGTTTTCAGTTCTTTTTAAAACAGCAAGAATCCTCCTATCAATTGCCATAAATATGTTCACCCTAGAGAGAACAACCCTGGGGCAAGCTCACTTTGTAAACCACCTAGGGAAGTTTACAAAATGGGATGGTTTTGAAGATAAGCCAGTATTTTTGTACAAATTGGTTGCATTATCTCAAACACATTTAGTAATTAGAACACATTTTTTATAGTATTTCCATAATCAGATTTAGGATTAAACGAATCCAACCTGGCAAGATAGGGAAGAACATCTCTTTCCTAGCCTTTGGTTTACTTCAGTATAGAACATTAGCAAGGTGAACACTATACTAATGAACAAATGTATATGCCCTCATCTGTTTAAGAGTTCATAGGATGAAGGCCTTTGCAGCTGGAATGAACAAAGTGTACTGAAACTAAAATTATAAGCCAGCATCCAATGCAGAGAAAGATAAGCACTAAGACGCCAGAAAAGAAAGAAACTCTGAGGAAACCAAAGGAAAGCTGAAGTAATATGTATCACTTATATGATATTAGCGTGTCATGGTTTTACTTCCTCTTACTGTGATCCTTTGCTGTTGTCACACGATGATCAGCAAGAGTCATCCATACGGGGGTTCATAATTGCTGTCTTCAGATTTCTGTCTTTATTTATCTCCACAGTACAGCTCAAACTGAAATTATTACAGCAATTACAACAATTCAAGTTCATGCCTTAACTAGAGATCGGGGGAAGCTACTGCAGCGAATAGTCTGGATAGATGCAGTCTTTAGCATATATTCTGCTAAGAGCTGCTGATGCACAGGGAATAGTATTCTCCACTTTAAAGAGTGGTTGGTCAAGTTATCGCCCTCTTCAGTAAAATACTTCCCTTGTCTATACGTGTGCAGCCTTAGCTGGCCCAATACTTTTGTTTTAGGGCTTTATACGTTCTCATAATAGGGGAAAGAGAGACCAGGAAAGTGAGAGGAATTTATGAAACTGGATTCAAGGCCTTGAGATCTATTCTTTCTGGTCTTCTTATGTAGAAAAAAGGCTAGCTGTAGAACTATTTAGCACATCTAAGTTTAATTTCCTGAACTGAATAATTTTTACAGAATACTAGTTCTTTCCACTAAGTTCCCGTATAAAGGACACGAGCAGATCTGCTTCATGAATACCCCTCAACGTATCCCAGAACTGGATGTTGTTATCGGTGCAATTAATTTGATCTGTATTCAATATTTTGTCATTTGCCTGTTCTGTTAACTCTGCAGTATAGTAAAGCAGCTGGCTTGGGGGACAGCAACAGTTAATCAGCCACAGCACCACAGGGCATCGTCTGGGTTACTGATCCACCTAAATACAGTACTTGCTAATGTCAAAGCAGTTCTGGCTGCCTGACTAGGCTGAACTAGCTCAGGTAGGACTTATCTACATTAATACAGGTGCAACTATGTGAAGTGGGCTCAATCCGTAACTTATGTTTTATGTCCTTGGCTAGGCCTTAGCATGAGGGACCCAAAGCCTAATCAGCACAGTGAATTCCTACTGGTTTTGTAGTTAAAATGGCTTTCCTTTTGTCAGCTGAATAGTTATCATAATAAGCCAAGTTCTAGTGCTGATTGTCTTTATAAAGCAAATACATTGCAGATGAACAGCTGGCAATCTATTTGACTAGAGTAAGACAAAAGAATAATGGTGCAGATGAATAACCCAGATGCCCAGATAAAGGTCAGGAAATTCAATTAGGATGATGATGTTTTCATATCAAAAGGGTTATGCCAGGCATAGAGGCCATCATTGAACTACAGCTTTTATAGGGCTAAATACATAGGGCAACTAGTGTGATCCAGTTAGAGCATGAAAAGTCCCTCCCACGAGCAATTTTGCCAGATCACTGTTTCTGCTCACTATACCCATTCTCAGTCTCTCATATTCTTATACCTTTCTTCCTCAACTTCAACATCTTCGTCTGACCAAGTATCTAATATCAACTGTCCTAATATCTTGTCCTGAGCAACTCTCCTTTGACTTCATCTCCACCACTGTATCCAAGAACTTTTCGTGTGATGTCTCATCTTGTCGCATGATTTCTCCAAGGTCATGCACAGATCAAGAATGTTCTCAATATGGTGGGTGACCTGCTACAAAATGGCATCTCTTCTCCTGTACTTGTTTATCTTCATTCTTCAACTGAAATCGTTGATCACTTCAAAGACCTACTTAGTTTGCTAGTTTCTAATGCACCTTCCCTTGAAATGCCATTTCTTCTTTCTGCTAACCATCCCCATTCTCTCCTATATGTGTTAACTGTTCTGTCCTTAAATGGTGTATCATCACATCACTCTCTTTTTATCTTTTGATCCAAGATCTTCTTCACTGTACCTAGATTCACATCTGTGGTTATGATGGAAGGAGTTACTTCCAATTCTTGATAGATAGCCAGTAATGAGTGGGAGCATGCAGGACTAAACATCGCTTTCTTTCACCCATTACTGTGGTTAAGGAGTACGATGAAATTATCTCACAGGTTTACAGCTCAGATATTATCATTGCTTTTACTTTTCCCTCCCATATCCTGGCTCTCAGTTAACACTATTAAACGTTAATGCCCATGTCAAATGGCATTTCTAATGTTGTCAAGACATGACTGACCATATAAAGGACGTTCTGTATTCATCATCTATTTTATCTGTAATTCTTATACAATTCTTATACAATTTCCTTTAGCTTTATGCAGCAGATTTATTTCACCTTTGTCGGAACCCTGAGTTGGGTTCCAGTCTTCTTCTGTGTCACAATCCAAACAGAGATAGTCAGAAACAGAAAGGAAAGAATATTTGCCTCCCTATCTTTTTATAGACAGTTTCCACTGAGAAAACATGTAGAAAAGAGATTAAGAATGATTACATTTAACTACTACAAGCTTCAATTCTGAGAAAGAATGGCAAACAGTGTGGAGAGTCATAATTCAGACAATGCCTGCATCATGTCTCAAGGTCTTAATTTCTCCGAAAACATTTTACTTTAAAATGCCACAGCCTAGAGTGCTTTAGGAAATTAGTTATGGAACCTGAAGTAATACCAAAGCATTGATTTATGCAACAGTTGGGAAGAAGACTTTCCAGCAAATGTTTTATTATGTCCCCACCCTTGCCAATATCATCATATTAAGAGCTTACATAAAATTATTTAGAAAATAGAGTCCTTCCTAACATCCAAGCTGGTCAGCCTCACTCATCAAATGACATGAGATATATCATACCTATTTCACTTACATTCAAGGAAGATGTTCAAGTAAAGAAGATTGAAATGCTCAGCAGCCGTCCTCAAATTAACTTAAAGAAGCTTTGTGTGAACTGTCCATATAGCAGCTCATCTTTTTGTATATGTGTACAATAAGAACGATGAATTATGCCCCAAGGTGGGTTATCTTTCTATTTTTTACATAATGTACTCAGCACTGAGGAAAAAAATACAGTACTCAGCACTGGGGGAAAAAGATTAAATGTTCAGTTAACAAAATTCTGATGGTCTTTTCTGAGCCAGTTTAGTCTTACCTGGGGCATTATTACAGGAAATGTTTTCTTTACTTCCCCCTTTTTTTCTTTTTTATTTTTTAACTTTTTTTACTTTTACTCCTTTACTACCTTTACTTTCTTTATTTCAGGTTAGGCTACTTCAGTGTAGCCTGAAGAAAGAGAAAGAAAAACTCATGAGAAGACTCATGACTTTTAAATAGGGTATTCACATTGCCATCTGGCACTTTATTTATTTGCCTTTGTGCCAGAAATCTTCCCAATATCCACAGATACTAAAACATTTCAGGATATATGATCTTAAAAAATAAAAAAAATGTTATTTGGAGTGATGGTACATCTGGTTCAACATCATGCCTCTAGAAGTGATCAGTACAGTGTTGCAGGAAACACCTTAGAGGTAAGCAATGGGAAATTTTATTCCCCAAGTCTATCATCCAGGTTAATGTATGTCCTTAGACAAGGGGGTTTGTTTGTTTGTTTTAATTGAGTCTTACAACTCCAGACAATCTTGTGCTGTAATTCAGGGTGTTCTCGCTATTATGTTAGCTGTGTTTTGTGCTCACAGACATGTCAGTCAAAGCTGGGACTGGTTGTACCAAACACTAAGCAAAATGCTACAAGCGTACTGTTCCTACCCCAGAAAGTTTACAGTCTAAGTAGACTCACATGAATAACCTCATTAACTCAATTACATTTGTTCACTTCCCCCTGTCTTTCACTGCTTTTGGTTTTGCACCACAGTGCAGTGAAGAGGCATTTGATGGGCAATTATCAGTAGCCTTCCAGAAATTATGAACTCAAGAAAGATTCTTGATGTGGAAAGGATAGACATCCTGGCTTAGTAAAATTAAGTGGTCATTTCATGTGTACAGCGCCACACAAGTACATGTAAAGGTGGGAAAGGAAAGAGCACTAAATCTGTCAGCACTTTCAAAGCAAAGGGCAACAAGCTACAGAAAGGCTCAGGACAGTATAGAGCATACATGTCACTGACATGGGATGAATATGATTCATGATTCATATGATTCATTCTATGATTCTATGACATGAAAAGCTCAATCACAATGTAGTGTTATAAGGAAGTGAAGGAAGGTAAAGGAAGAATTGGAGAAGGAAAACTGAAGACAGACGGAAGATCAATCATTTCTGTAATACATCACAAGGGAGCATTGCCTTGAACTCTCTGGTTCCTGGGTGGCTCAACTGTGGGCCTAGACATTAGCCTCATGTTTTCATTTCATCCAAATACATGAATTCTCAAGCACTGAAAGAGCTAAGAACACTTGGTGCCTCACGGATACTAAAGTGTTGGACTTTTCCTGCCCTATTGCAGGAACATATAATTACCCACATTGATGTACTAAGCTTTATTTTCAACCCTTACTGTTACCATTGGTGCTTTTGTGGCAAGATACTGTAGCCAAATGTGAGTATTTAAAAGTGAAGGCAACTTTTGTCACAGGATCCATAATGACATTAAGCCCTAATCTAGATCAAAGGCTCACTGTGTACTAAGCACTCTGTAAGCACAGCAGAAGACAAGGTTTGGGGTTTTGGGGGGTTTGGTTGGTGGTGTGGTGGGGTTTTTTTTGTTTGTTTGGTTTGGTTTTTTTAATCCGGGGCATAGGAAGATTACAGATGAAGCAGTAATGAGCAATATCAGAAAATACACTTATTTTCATCTTGTCAGATAAGTATCTTGCATCAGTCTAAGAAACAAGGAGGAAAGAGTTTGACAGAATATATTAGAAAATTCATCCCGCTTTTTTCTGTTTCACTGCACTGAATTTACTGTTATTCACTCCCATTATGGACTATTCATGATGCTATTGTTTTTCCTCCAGCATCATGTCAATATCTGATTAGACACAAATAAGGTTCTTCTATCCCCTCTAACCCAATACTAATCTGAAATATCTCAAGTGCCATACAGGGTTCTAAGCAGTCCAATGTTTCTGTTTGAAATTTTACATTATTGGCACCCTGACATTTCTCCCTCTGATGTAAAAGTCCAGCTGTGTCCCAGAGAGGAATTCAGATGGTTTTGCGCTAAACCACAGTTCTCAAAGTTGTCCATACAGGCAGGAATAAGTCATTTGGAAATAGCTGTAAATAAATGTTGTTTAGTAGTATGCAGGATCTAAGATTTTTTTGAAAATAGAAGTCAAGCAATTTCTACATATATATATATAATTTTTTTTAAAGATAGATTTTTAATTCAACTCCTATAGTCCTCAGCACAGTTACAGTTCCTTAAACTGGCATCAGCCCAAATAATTTATTAATAAGGCTGGTTTTGTTGCCAACTAAAGCCCTAACTGCATGGAAGATTTCAGAGAGACCTTAAGGCAAAACCCACACAAAAGTCTTCTTTATTTATAAATATACATGTATCTTGACACAGTGCATTATTCCCTCAGTTAGGGTCTGCTCCAGCTGTGTCCTAGAACCCTTGATACTCCAGTTGGTGTAGCTTGAAATGAATAGATCCTGCCTGCTGATTTCTGAGGAAGGCAAACAGAAAAGACATAAATACCTTGTCCATGACCTAGAAAACTATTCCTTACACAAATATTAACATCTAGTATAGCTTATGTTTCAAAGAGATGGAATGTCAAGTTACTTAAAAATTCCTTTAATTGTAGTGTCTGCTGTGACCTATTCATATTCTTTGTTGATTATGTTTCATTCTACATTCTCTTCTGGTTCTATTATGAAAATAAGTGCAGAGAAGAGCGCCTTGAAATATTTATAATGTATATGTAAAGGCATCTTTAGAGAACATAACTTTAAACTCTCCATTAAAAAGATAGCCTGTATGTAAACTTCTGTGCTACAGAGTAGAACATTGAAGAAATAGGCATAAAGTTCTGATGGAAAAGACAGTAAAGGCCCAGGCTGTTGCATGAAGCAGAGAAACCTCCAGATCAGAATGTAACGATTAAAGTATTGGAGAGAAATTCATTCAACACAATGAAACTGAGTTTTCTTAAGTTCAGATGTGAAGACATCATCATAGGGAATTTAGCATCAGTAGGGATTAAAATTTTGAACGTATAAACATTTGTTGACTTTAGATGGAACAAAGAATTATCTTCTTATGCTGCAAAATGCAAAAAAAAAAGTTTGGTCCAGGTCAGGGAGGTGTATACGTGCAAATTGTATATGTTCAGTATGATGAACTTTGAAAACTGCTGGGTTTTGGGGTATTTTTGAGTTGTTGTCATCTGATGACCAAGATTGAGATACATTACAGACATTATACAGACATCAAGAATTTCAATAACTGGAATTGATTACGAGACTATTTCAGAACTAAAATAAGTTCTCACTACTTAAACGTCTATTTTACCTAGCACATCTCAATTTTTGTTTTATAGAACCATTTGTCTAACGACTACATGAAAGTGCATTCAACCTCACTTTCTTCTGTTAAAACAGTTTCTTAGTAAAACCTCAAATACAAGATGCTTCTGAATTCTTCTGCATTCTTGAGCACAACTACTTGCTACAGGCACACAGATGTAACTAGACTATGTGGTATTAGTTATCTCAACACTTTGTGGCTTTTGAACATATTTCAGACTGTTTCTGCTGCTAGAAGAAATATCCACAGAAACTGGGTTTATATTGTTACCTCATTTATCATCCCAAACCAGATAAAATGGGTCTGATGTACTAAGCCACCTACTTGGTTGGTTATTTTTGAACACTAAGGGTAGAGCCTCTTGTCTTTCATAAGATTACCCCCGCCGACATCTCTAGACAACTCATAACTTTGTATCAGTTAGAAATGATAAGGATCCAGCTTAGAGAGATCAGTTGCAGATCCTGGCAGATTGAACATGAGCTGCTGTAACACCTCATTATCTGCTATTTATTTAACACATTCATCATGTTTTTCTTGGAGGATTTGTGTTTAAATCAAAATCCACATCCAGCATGGATAGGGTGAGTACAAATTGTTTGACACTACACCAAGGCTACTTTGGAAACATGATTTAAGCCTCCTTTGTCAAATTAATTGAGCACCTATTTGTCTTAGTTTACCCCTACTATGTCCCCTCTTGAGGGCAGGAAAGAAAAGAACTTTTGTGATGAAAGAAAAGGAAAAAAACAATCCATCCATTCAAGCAGGTAGCCTGGGTCCCATGAGTCTAAGTTAGCCAAGTGTTACATGGGCAGCCTGATGACCCTGCCCTGTAGCTACATAGGAACAGAAGTGTTGTGCTGCCAAAGCAGCAAACCTCCTGTGACTACGGTGGAGGTACGGCATAGCTACTTCTCTGTCCTGTTCTTCTCTCCTACATAAGCACACACTGTAAGCAGGTTACAGAAGAAAGAGAAGGGAAACGAGGTACAAAGGACTACAGCTGTCATATTCTGTAGCTACTGCTTGCTTTGAGAGATCTTCCCATATCATTAGGACTCAAAGCCACTACGGAGGAGGAGGGGGCTATGCAGCCACAGACGTTTCTTCCACACAGCCAGGAGCATGCAAACAGCACTGGGTAACAATAAGTGAAGGTAGCTGGGGCCTGGGAGAAGGAGCTAACTACTGTTCCCTGTTCTTTTTTCTTCAGTAAAGTAGTATCTTAACAATACTTGCGCCCTAACTACCTGCCATAGGCCATCCAGTGCTTGGTCTTAAAAAAGACTTGTTCCTAAATGACAGATGAAGTTTAGAGTACTCATCTGAGCCTATAAGTATGATCAACTTTTTTACCTCAACAAAAAAGGTTTTCTCTTCTGGACTGGGATCTTCATAGGCAGTTAGGGATTCAGTTACACATTTTCTGCTATGTTTTTAGACTTTTCAATTTCTCTGAAAGTGTGTGCATATGTCAATGTGTTATGTCTGAAATATATTTAGCTACACTAACACCTTTGGAGGTAAAATGCAAGTGTATGTCTGCAACTGCTCCTAGTCCAGCCATCTCTAACTGGCACACTCTTTTGTCTTTGATGCCACCCATGCAACACTCCAAATAAGTCTCATTCACATATGCATAGAGTTCAATTCATCTCTTTCATTCCTCATTGCCATAAATGCCCTTTACCTTTATGCACAGCTGGTTACTGCATGGCATTCCTTCTACTTAGAGGGTGGAAAACCTCTTAAGAGCATAAGGCCATTCAGAACAGCTCCCTGAGGTGGCTATAAGCTAAAACCTGAAATTCAGCCTTCTTTCCTGTGAGATAATTCCAGTATAATCCCAGGAGAGTTCCAGATACTGCCAGCAACGTGTGAGCCAGTTAGCCTTGTGTCCAGCCAGAATCCTTATTTAGCAGCTCATCATGTTTTTCCTCAGCTCTTAGACCATTTCTAAAACATACCTTTAACAAAAGTAATAATAATAATAAAATGGTCATAATGCAACCTTACCTTATTTCCTGCCAAAATGTATTCTGATGTGGATTCAGCAACTTCTACTTGTGTTTGGTAGTAACATTTCCACACAGACTATACTTATACGAGAGTCAGAGTGTCTGGCTTTTTTGCTCTGGGCACCATTTCCAGTCACATGAACTGGGAACAGCTTGATTCAGATGTTAACAGCCCCTGACATTTGCAGGAATGTTGTTTTTAAAAAAAAAAAAAAAAAACAACAAACCGAATCATAACTGCCTTGAGAAATTTCACTGCTTAAAAGGCTTATCAGAACAGTTATTGAAAATACGGTATGCGTGTTATTTGTGAGGAGGAGTAGCATAATATAAGTGTTCATGGTAATATGACACATAGCTATATAGTATGTTAAGGAGCAAACCTTATTGAATAAAGTTCTGTCCTGACTTTCATGTCTTTACAAGCTCACTGAAGCAGGACTTGTGTGCAAATTAGGGAAGAATCTGACTTTTTGATTTTAAATGGATGTCAGAGTTTGAGAAATTAAATGGGATGAATTCCACCTCTGGATGATAAAAGTGATGATTTAGAATAAATCTATGATTGGCACCTAAGCTTCCAGTAAACTCCCTTCCCTCTCTTAATTTATTTTTAACACATTTTTCAATTTTGTAAAGGGATTTATTTTTATTGTCTTAGATTTGAAGGAGCTGTCCATCAGATTTGCAACATTGGCCGGCGGGGGAAAAACGGCAGATTTGTGGTTTACATTTCACAGGACTGCAGTAATGGAGACACTGAGTTTAGATCTCGTTTATTCCAATTCATTTCAGTCTCCGAGGAAGTCTCATGTTCAGAAGGTGACCTCAAGGGGCATAGCTTTGTCCCTGAATCATTGTATTACAGGATAAGAGGTAGCTGGGTCCCAGCATCTGACAGACTCTTATTCCTCTCTGTGTATTAGTTTAAACCTTTCTCCTACCTGAGATGCTTCCTTTCTGCACTCTGTGGTCTTTTAAAGTGAACCAAAAAAATTGAAGACCTCGTGAAGCCTACAAGAAGCGTTCAGAAGTGTCAAAATCTTTTGCCTCTCGAGATCAGTGAGAGAGGAAAAAATAACTCAAACCCAGTTAAACATAGATAAATTAAAGCAATACACACACAATGTCCCTTTATAACCTTTGCATGTTTCTGGGAGCAGAACATTGGTATTTTTCTAAGGCGAAACAGAGAAAAAAGGAAGTCATGTAGTTCTTTCCTCTTTCCCCAATAGCATGATTCCCACAGCTCTTGCAACTTCAGCCAAAGAGGTGACAAAACGACTAGCAAACCAAATTTCCGTGCTATGTACAGGAGGGAAAAGAAATTGATAGATGTGCAGTGGTGCAGAGCAGTTATTCTAACACAGCTAGTAAATACCTGCTGTCTAATGCATGCTTTGCAGGAAAACCCTATATACATTTTGTGGATATCAGACATCCTAACTATGTGCAGATCACCTGGATCATACTTGAACATTAAGTCCATCCAACATTTGTCAGAAAGGGGCTGATTTTGTATGTTTGGTATGGGCAATCAAAGGAAAGAAGCAAAGCCATTTACTAACGGATACTCTTAGCTGGATTTTTTTGTTCAGAAGCTAATGGCAATCTAATTTAGTGATCATGTCCCTCAAAGATGAATTAATATCAGGAAACTCCCCTTCATATGCATTTCGGATACAATAAGCATGTTAGACTGAATCAGCATGAGCTACACAGCCAGTGTTTGTGTTCCACAGAAGTGGCCGGGGTATGCAGTAGGTAGTGTTTCAGCAAGAGCTACTATCCATGAGGTGTAGCATCCACACTGGCAGATCTATTTGATGCCTGCAAATGGTTGAGAATAGATGTAATCTTGTAATTTGCTTTGAAAATTCTCCCGAAAGATACATAATTCTTGGGAAAAACTAGATCCATCATAACCCTATATATACATCCCAAAAGCTAGATACAATGAGGCAGTGAGTAGAACAGTTGTTTCATTTAGTTTGAAAGCATGAGAAGATGTTTCTTTGTCATATCCTCAGTCTAGATTACAGTTAAAGAATTAAGTGTTCCTCTAAAAAAAATAAATATGTTTAGGCAAAAGGTGCAAAATTTCAATACTCCAGAAGGAAGAATTCCAGCAGCCTTCAAACGCAGCCATGGGAATATCACAGTATTCCTGCTTCATGAGATTTCTTCCCCAGCCCAAGATTTAGAGGAACAGACCTAAAGGAGATTAGATAGCTCACTATTCTCTCCTTGCCCACATTGACTGCATCATCATTATTAAGGCACTGAATTAGACAGAACAAAGACGTCATAACCATCTGAAAACTCCACAGTCCAAAGGAGGGTGATTTATCCTGCCTGACTGAGTTAGCAAGATTATCATGAAGACATCATTTGAGATTATTTCATGAAGTCAGCTCATGAAGTAATAAAGGATGCAAAGTTATTCGGAGGAAGGAAGATAATGCAAGCAAGATAAGAAGTACAGGAGGGCCAGAAAATATCTTTTGGGGTTTTTTTAAAAACAAACCAAACCAAAACAAAAAACCCCAAACACAAAACTGGTAAGATTGCTTTAAAAATCGAATGGGAAAACTTCCTTTTGAATTAATTTTGTCTGTAGAACAGTCACAGCAATAACTTAAACAGAGACTGAATATGCTCCAGTTCACCACTCTACAAGCTCCCTCCACTTCAGTTATCAGACTGCGTGTGGGATTCCCTGAACCTATGATCCAGGTTTCAATGCCCCAAGGAGGGCTATGCACTGATCACTTACTGAGTCACACACGTAGGTTGATTTTGTGTCTTTAGCACTATAAGAGCTAATTTAACTGCAGGTGCAAGTCAGAGAAATTGGTCCTGAACTTGTTTTCCTCCAATTATCAAATCATTCTACCTTAATGTTAAGACAAGGTTGATCAAAACTGATGTCCTACAAGGAAACCACCCGTATGGAAGTGTTTTGCTACAACACGTCTCCCAAGGTTCTAGTCAGTCAAGAGGGGAAAGTGGATTCTAATTTGTTGTTTCTACATGTCAGGAAAAAAAAATATAATGAAGTTGCCATATTTACTAGCAGTGTCTAGGAAATTGCAACAATGGAAGAGCCAGAGGACATGGGTTTTGTTTGTTTTCTTGGTTGTTGTTTTTGTTGTGGTTTTTTTTTTTTTTTTGGTGTAGGACACAAATACAAACCTAGATTTGGTGAAACATAAATAGAAGATAGTATGCATTAAAATCATTGCCCTGCCAAAAGTCATGCCTAGGGTAGAAATATAAGAATGTTTTTTCCACTGTCCAAAGTAGTATCTAAAACAAGACAAAATGAGAGTAGTTGCCTTTTCCCACCACAAGCTGCTGAAGGCAAGCTTGGAAATTGAGCCACCAGGTACAAAAGCTTTTGTGAAGAAGAATCTTGCAGAGGTTCTCAATATGAAGAAGTCAGAACCCTGTTTTCTTTATGTAAGACAATCTCCTCAGAGGAGGTAATTTTTACAGCCAAGTAGCCTGCAATGGCCTTTCTATTGGCCCTCCATATGCTGGAAATGAAAAGTTACACTAGAATTTGAAGGAACTATTAGGTGCCCACCAAGTTCTAATCCTACTCCCGTTACCAAAATGGGGTTTAGGACTGAAAGCCATGCAACATGACACTTAAGAACTGTAACTCGTTAAGAACCGTAACTCGGAGCACATCACTATTTCAGAAATGCAAAGCAGCAAACAGAATAGTTTTAATATAAGGAATGTGTTCAGTAAGTACGCTTTCCTTTGCTTGAAATTTCAGCACAGAGCAAGCTCTTTCACTGCTTTCAAATCCTGTGATATAATGTTTGATCTGATTTCTCCGTTCTGCTAGATGTGTGATGTGCCAGTATTTGTGATGATCCAAGCACTGAAATTCTTGCATGTAGAAAAATTAAGCATTTTAAACTGAGCTGCTGATCAAGATAGAAGAAGATCACAGCTCAGTGGAGGCACTCAAAAGACATGAGAAAAAGCCAAATTATGGAGCAACATGAAGGTTTGTGCTTCCATTATTACTGCTCAGAAGCGTATCTTACTTTACACATACAGGGAGAGAAAAAGAAAATTTCGTAATAACCTTTTTTTGTGGGCATTTTGTCAGGTGAATCATCTCTCTGACACAGAAACCCATAGGAAATAAAGACAAATTTATAGAGATCTATCACTTTAGTTTTTAGCATTTATTTTACCTTCTGGTCATTATTTCAAACCCACTTAAATACTGCTGAACATACTGCTTCATCAGAGCTCCTGCAGAATGCTGCATAGAGTAAGTTAAGGTAGCTATTTTGCATAAGCAGGTTTTTTATATGATATAAAGCATCCTCAGAATGCTGGATTGATATTATTAACTTTTATGGTATCCTGTACAGAGATAGCACTCATTTTATGGAGACAGAGAGAGTCATAAAGTGATTAGAGTATCAACTTGGCCTTTACATAATTTTCTCCATTTCAAAGGCTGAGGCAGAATTCCCAGAAAAGTCCTACATTTTTGGGGCAGATAGGACTACTGTTGAAAGGGTGCATTATTACCTTAAAAAAAAAAAAAAATCCCATCAGACAGCAGAAGTGGCCAGAAATAGTACAGAATGTCTACAGTAACTATACTACTGGGAAACATGCAATTCTTGCCTCAGGCCAAAACAGCAACTTCATTGCTCCGCTAGCTGCTGTCATCCGCGTGAAAAAGCACCAGGCAGGATTTCCTGTGGCTTTTCCGTGTACGTGAGCCTGAGGTATACTATATTACCTCAGAAGTTAGGTACATGTCAGTGAATATTCTCCCAGTTTTAACATTGCCTACTGGATCTATCATGCAGCATCTAAAAGAAAAGAATCTGTGTGATGAGAGAAAGATGGCAAGAAGATAAAGAGAAGATAAAAGCTAGACTGATCATTAAGAAAATAAAGTTGTTGGCTTTGTTTATATAAAACCGTAGAGTTGTTTTCTAACAATTGCAAGGATTGGGAAAGTGTTTCACAGTTCAAATTGAAAATTAATTCTAGCATCTGTCATCATTTTCTGAGCAGATCCTGGGTAATTCACACAGCTGAACTTGTAAGTAATGCTTTGCGTGCCCAGCAAACACATGAATCAGGAGGGGTCCAGCAACAGCAGCAGAAATCTCACAGATGTCTCAGTATTGTTGTGTCCCTTTTAGAAGCGTAGAAGCATGGACAGACGATGTACCTTGCGAAAAGCTGTCCAGCAGTTAGGCAACAGAAGTGCCTCGAGCCCAAGGCCTGTGCCCAAGTCACTGAAGACCGCAGTCCTTAAAAGAAGCCCATCACTTTAGTTAAAGTTGTGTCCCTGTTTTGGGGTCCCCAGCTGGTCTTCAGACTCCACTTCTCACGAAGGTCTAAAGCTGTACCTGCTTGATAGTGCAAGTTGCACCGAATGAGACAGAGTCTCTGTTTAAGGACAGAGAGAGGAAGATTTGGCTGTAGATACAACCATCTCCTTTTAACTCTTCCTCAGGTAAGAGATGAAAAGGAAAGTCTGCATGTGGGTGGCCGCACAGAGATATATTCTCTAATGTTTGTAACAAAAACATATCCTGCCTAAAGCTGAAGCTACAAGTGCTGTGAGAGGTTTTCTCACATTACCTTTCCAACCAACCCACCAACCTAAAGTTTGCTACTGATAAAAGCATATTGTTTTGATGTACAGTTTGTATGCTTTATATGCCACTCCCTGCCTATTCAGTTCTTTTTCTTCATTCAGTGCTCAGTTTCTTATTATAAAATCAAATTTTCTTATGAACGTTTTCCTCCCTCCACAGCAACCTATGGGTATTTTAAGACATAAGTATGAATGAAGTTTTTCCATAATATTCCCATTCTTGAATTCTGTAACCTTTCTGTGTTTTAGTTTGAAATAAAGTGAGTTACATTTTGCTTCCAGTTAAAAGGTTCCTACCCTTAAGATGTAGAACAACATGGTTAAAGAAACCCCCCCCAAT
The DNA here is from genome assembly GCF_000690835.1 of Fulmarus glacialis. Classification (NCBI taxonomy): domain Eukaryota; kingdom Metazoa; phylum Chordata; class Aves; order Procellariiformes; family Procellariidae; genus Fulmarus; species Fulmarus glacialis. The sequence goes on along the minus strand of NW_009228203.1, from coordinate 11,943 downwards.
TAATTCTGTTTGCAGATATCTTCTTGCAAGATATCTTTATGGTGTAAGTGTAACTATAACATGTAATAGAGCAATACTGGCTAATAATAATAAAAACATAAAAATGAAAAACCCCAAACATTTAAACAATTTTGATTTAAAAGAATATATAAAGATACATTTCTTAAGACAACGTCTTAAGACCCAGTAGAAGTCTGAGGCATTCACTAAAATGGCAGAAGACTGACTTACCTTCAGAAGAATCAGCATGGAGGTTCTTATTTCTTTTTTACCTCATACTTGATCTAATGCTTATAGAAAGACTTAATGCTGACTCCCTCCACCTCTGTAGCAGTCAAAAAAAAAGGATAGCCAAAATCTAAGCACTCCTATAGGTTTGGCAAACTGAAGAGCAGTAACATCTGGCTTTTAGCCTGAAATTAATTGGAGAAATGTATTACAGGCTGTGCTCTTATCATCAGCTGCCAAGAAGCATTTAGATAATACTTCTTTACAAGAGGAAAAAGGGAGATTTTTTTTCTTTTTCTTTCCAGAGAAATGCATGTACCAGACAACACTATCAAGCAGGTAACAATTAAGAACTGACTGGTGAATATCAGAGAAAAAAATGTTATACCATTTCGTTTTTCCTTTAAAAAAAAAACGTAATTCCAAATATAGAGGGAGACAATTACCTTTTCCTATGGATTTCAGGGTGAAGAACCCAGGTGATAAACAAGTTTCAACTTTAAGATGCTTTGCCTAGGTATCTTGTTTGAGCACTGAAAGTCAGACCTGTTTTTTCCTCTTCTTACAGATCATGGGTAGAAATTAACATTTCTCCAGAGCTGTGAAACTGCACCTGTGACTCTTTACCATCCCTCCTGGCTCTGCCACAGGTGTCCCAGTGCCTGTGTCAGCGCTGCATTAATGCCGTCAGCAAAGGATTTACGCATATCCTTCTCTGTGGGCTGTGTTAAGACTCTACGGGGAAGAACCAGAAAACAAGACAGACTTAAAAATATGGGAAAAGGGGAAAATAAAAAGATCTCTGAAGAGCATAAGTTGAAAGCCTCTATTCTGCTAATGGCTGTTAGCATAACTATGTACATGGTGCACAGGCATCAGGGTAATCTCTGTTTATACCCTTAAGTGAGCAGATAAAACCGAGCATATGCACCTCTTACATTTGGATGAGGGTGGATGAATCTTGTGGCAGAAAAGAGAACAGGACAAAGGACAATATAGCAGAAATAAAATAAGGTGAAAATGAAGATATGCAGGCAAGAGAGAAACTAAAATAGGAGACAAAAAAAGATTACGTAGAAAGAATATGGCACAAACTTTTTTTCTTCCCTTACTTCTTGCATCACATCACGTGGCAGGAAAGGCCTGGAGTGGTGGGCATTCACTAAGAGCATGACCATCAGCCTGGCTCCTTTGAGAGGAGGGTCCCAGCAGGCTGCTTTAGGCAATAGCAGGAGGAGCTTCTCCCCAGCCCTGGACCAGCCATGTGTCCTCTGTGGCTGGTGGGGGATCAGGGCTTAGCCTGGCCGATGGGGCTGTGCAGCAGGAGAGACATCTTGGCACGCTGCTAAAGGAAGGGGCTGTGCGGGACAACCATGCTCTTTCAAGCAGGAGTGAGCTGTTGAATGTCTTCCCATAAGATTGACAGCCCTGCTGGCAGAGCAGAAGGGTTTCTTGCCTCCTCACTGGTAGCAGATCCTCCCTGCTCTGCCTGCACGGTGACACAAGAAACTGTGAGGGCTGGTACTGAATTCTTCTGGACCTGTTTTAGGCAGAGCAGATGTAACACAGCTTCGCAGTCCTCAGCCGTACACTGTAGACTGGCAAGCCAGCTAGGATGGTAACTGTATGATCCCCAGTCTTTCAGTGTTAACATTGATAAGCAACATCAGTTTTCCCCATGCATACAAAGTCTTTTGAATCATTACTGCAGAATTTACCTTGGGCTGGTCTGGCTCCACTGGGCTGATAAAAGCTTGTCTTGTACAGAGTAACATCTGCTGCAGGATCTGCAGCACTAGAGCTACGCTCGGTAAGGTTCACAGCTATGAACCAGAGGAGGTGCTGCCCGGATAGAAAGCTGGAAGCAGGCAGAGTAATGAAGACAGGAGACACCTGTGGCACAGCACAGTAATTAGAGCTTAAATTGAGACTAATCCCCAGAAAAATCTTTCTGTTTAGGCCCTGACAAATACATTGTTTTAATCAAAAGCATGTTCAGGACAGAATGTTCAAATATACCTAAATTCATTTTGGGGAACATTTTACTGTACCACGAATCTAATAATTTGAGATTTTTGTCCCAAACTGCAATATAAAAGAACACACATAACAGGCTTTCCCACCTGCACAAATTCCATTTTCTTATCAGTTAACGGAAATCATTACAAATTATTTAACTCAGCCATGAGAATAAGGGTGATGGCCCCAGTAAGAGAATATATATAAACGCCTAGACTTATCTTTTAATCAAATAAGGTTTAAGCATTTGTATAAAGGTGAGCATGTGGATGGCTGGTTGAAAAAAAGGCTGTATGTTGGATACCGCTGGTTATGTCTATCAGCTACACTTCCATAAGGAAGCAGTTCCTGTTAAGCTGTGAAAAACTTCGTGAAGGTTTGTGCGTTTCTGATCATAAAATGAACACTTGTTTTGTTTTCACATGTATTTGTTAGGCTTTTCTGCACAGTTTGATTAGCAAAATATCATCTTGGGAAAATAAACAGTCCCTGGGCATGGGTTTTCATTCACATTTATTGACAGAGCAAACTAATCAATCTCCCTGTTAGTATTGCCAGTGAGGTCAGCAGGACGGCACTTATGAACGTTCACATGGGTATATAGGCCTGCTTTACTGTTCTGCGTTACATTCTTTTCTTCTGCATCTAAATAAATAAGCATGGCTAAGCTAGCAATTTCTTTAGAACAGTTACTATTATTCAAATATACATTAAAGATTTTGAACCAAGTTTTTCTCCCCTAAACCATGCAAACATGAAACTGCATGTAACTATCCAACACCAGAAAGGGGAGCATTAAGAAAAACACCAAAATGTAGCACTAAACCCACATAAGCTGTCATTGATGCAGCTTTTAAAATCAGCATATTTCTCTTCTTGTTCTCAAGTTTTCCCTTCCTAGACTCCTCCTCTGATCTCCTTTGTATACCTTGAAACTGCTTTCTTTCCTCAAGCCCCAGTTATTTTTTCTTCCACCTCTTGGCTTCTGCATTTACTTTAAAAACTTGTCTTTTTCTGTTAAAATTATATGAAACAATTCATACCTAGAAATGAATGTGAAAAACCCCAGGAATGATGGTGGGACTGTTGAGAAGTTATAGCGTGTTCATCTGTCATTTGGGTTTAACAGGGGAAGATGACTGTGAAGAAATGACGATCCTTTACTGCCAGGGCAGAAAGAAACAGATTATATAGGCTAGAGGCTATTAGTTTTTGGATGAGTGGAAGCTGAAGGACAGCAATGTATTAAGATGAATATTTTTGAAATTAAAGCATTTCTAGTGGGGAAAAAAATCACCTTTCCTGTTGTCAGTGGCCCACATAAATGACGCAAAGCCTTAGCAGCTCCAAGCCCAGCAGTGTGTTTCAGGGAACCCAGTTTAGTTACAAACAGAGCCTGCTGCAAGGTGAAGGCTCCTGCAAAAGGTAACTCGTTGTCCTTTAATGTTGAATAAATCCTGCCAAGCAGAAAGCCCAAAGCTTAAGATAATACCTGGGTGGTTTCCAGTTTCTGAGATAGGTGTATCCATGTACTTGGGATTCCCAGTATCACGTCCTCCGCCCGGAGGGCAGCTTTCCGACCAAAGGAGGGCATGCCCTTGTGTAAATGCAAGAGTTAGCAGTGGCACAGTGCTTTTGCAGAGCAGGAAGCGGTTAAAGATGTAGGAAACTTGGTGAGGGTCCAACTCCCAGTCACTAGGGCCAGAGAAAGCCTCCGGACCCCAGCTAGAGAAGGGCACGAGCCGGGGAGGTGGGAGGCAGCCCCTGCCCGCTTGCTGAGCCCGGGGCATGGCCCAGTCGGCACTGCAAGGTGCGCAGGGTGGGAAGGAAAGCCGGCACAGGGGACTCGGACTCGCTCAGTGGCATGCCATGGCAGAACCTCGCCTTCTGGTCCTTGCTTCCAGCAGTCTGTATGCACATCGGGTTACACGTCTTTGGAAAGGGAGACATTCTGTGGAGCAGGTATTCAGACATCGCCCTCCTCAGGTGCGTGCCTTGACTATTTGCCTGCATGGGCGCCCTTGAGAGCTGGTAATATGGTGTAGGAGGATGTAATAAGTTGGATGTATTTTCTTAGGGTGAAAAACCCTGAGATGATACTGACCCCTCCTGATTAGCTCCTACATGTTCTGCCTTTGAAGAAAACACCAGAGGAACAATCTTTAGTAGTTCTGTCACAGGTTTTCTTTTTCCTTGTGACATGTAATGTTCAGGTACATGTCAAGAACCATGATCCAAGAACCATGATCAAGAACTGTTTTACCAAAGAGATACTTTCTTCGTTTTTGCTTGTCCAGAAAGTAGAATTTAGGAATAGATACCATTTAATGTCATGTACACTTTTATTTTATTTGGATGGTGTGCATGGTGTAGGTGTATATAGATCTATACATGCAGATACTCATACAGCTATATATTTAATGTAAAAGACTACAAGTAAATTTAACAGAACATATTTAATCCACTTTTAACAACCTAAATTTTTAAAAAACTGAGATATCAACTATCTTGATATATTTTCATACTTCCTTATAAGGTTTTTTTGTAGCTAGACTGCTTCTGCCATCAGCCCGAGGACTGGAGAGCACTTGTTCCTCACGGAGTTGTGAGGGTGTCCCGGGGAGTGAGCACAGCTCTGCATGTCACACTGCAGTCTCACAAATGATCACGCAGTGCCACCTACTTGTTGCTGCTGAGGTTTGCAGAAAAACAGTTACTACAATTGAAACCAACTACTTCTCTAACAGGTTATTAGCGAAGTGATTCTTTGGTTTGTTGGGAGGGAGGAGGGTTGTGTTGTTCCCCCGCCACCAAAACTATGTTATTCCAACATCATTTGTTTGTAGAATATTTCAAAATTTAAATATTTTATTTCAAATTTAGAAGGCTTGCCTTTATTATTATGGCATACAAAACATGTTTATTTGAAAACCATACAAAGTTACCAAACTTCTAAGAGGCAATTAAGAAGGGGTACTTGAGAAGAGCAGTTACTACAAATGTAATTAACTAGAGAAAAACAATTTCCCTTTACACATGACAAGATCTTATGGAAATAAGAGCAAGAGGTAGCTGACATTGCAGCCCCAGGAAAATATAGGAGTGCAAGCATGCACGATATGTGGCAGTAACACAGCGCTGTTCATTGGGGCTGCTCCTGCAGTTAATAGAAGGATACCCTTCAGTTCATAGCCAGATTGCAGAACGACGGTAGCAGTATGGTCAGCCTCAATGTAACTATGCAGGTATAATGTAACCATGAAAGTAGCTTGCATGGTTGCTTTTTGATTCTTAAAGTTATGGTGTGGCTTCTCACAGTTGTCTGAAAAGTTTTCTGTCTTTCCATAGATCTATATCTCAGGTACTTACATGGTAATCTGCGCTTTCACATAATCAAACCAAAGCCAAATCAAAAAAAAAAAAAAAAAAAAAAAAAAAAATCATAGCACTTACAGCTACAGAACAAAATTTGAAAACACAAACGTTAAAGGCTTAAAAAAACCAAGTATTAATTAAATAATTCCTCCTACCTCCTGGCTTCCCTTAAAAGTAAATAAATATGTAAATAACTAAACAGCTCTAATTCTAGGACTACTAATGCATGACCTTTCCATTTGTAGTGTGGAAACTGATTTTATATGCTGGATCAAAACACTTTCCCTTCAGAGAATGTGTATCTGTGTGTATTTACAGCCTTTGGCAGAGGAGTGGTTTTGTACAGGTCTATATATGGCCTCCGGGTGCCCTCTGTAGCATGTAATAGGTTGAAAGAGTGACACAGGTCCTTTGGTAAATGAATTAACGGTTAATATTTTATAACCAGGATCTTCAATTCCATCCAATCTTTAGATTTTTGTTTGACATTGGAATTTTTGGCCGGTGAGGATGAGAAGGTGTATAACTAACACAGGTCAGCTTCCTGCAGAGAAGCCCTCTGCAGATGTGGGGATCAAATCCATTAAAAACCCCACCAGACTATGAAATAGATTTTTTTTCTATATTATTTATTGGTCTGTTCAAAAGGATCCTCTTCTCTTAAGCAAGCAACATAAAGGCATCCTTAAAAATGCTTTCAGGATCACCTGTGGTGTTAGAATATCTTGAAGAATATCTGTGAAAACATACAAAAATCAGTGGATGGCACTGTTGGCTTGCACGTAGAGAATAATCTCCTAAATTATAAAATATACACAGATTTTAGGGTTAGCTGTATATTGATTTATGTTTGACTAGCACTTGGCAGAATTTGCTGTATTTAAGCAAATCTACCTTTCTTGAACAAAGTCTGTTTCCATGCTGAAATCATCTAAACTGATGGTTATTTAATTCTGACATTCTGTAGCTCACTTGCAATAGAAAGTGTTTGGACACAAATGTTAGAGTGAAAAAAATCATCCCTACAATCACTGCAAGGAACATAAGAGGTCTTGACACACTGACAGATGTCTGATTTTACCTCTTTGGTCCATAAACACATGAAGATTCGGTTTACTGAAATCTCATACAAATGACACATTTTTCCATCCGTAGGGTACTTTAGAGACTTACTCTCTCATTCAGGCTCTGATGACTTTGTCTCAGCTGATCACAAGTTCCCTGAGAGCCCTTGAACACTCTGAGCACCTTTGAAACAAGATAAGACGGAAAAAACAACATTGCTGGAAAAGGGTAATGTGGTAGGGTACGCAGAGGTAGTGCAAACCCAGTGACAAGGCACTCGTCTTCGCTGGAGCGCGGCACACCGAGCTAGTGTAATGCCTGGCAGCGTTTATTCTGTGCTGCAGCTCAAGCACTACACGCAGTAGGGAGGGGGGATCCCGCAATTCTTTCTTCTGCAGATCTTCTGCAGAGGGATAAGGAATTGCCAGGCACATTTGCCACAGGTTACAGGCTGGGGCTTGCATCCTTCACTATGGGGTTAATGCATTAAAAATAAGTACACTTTAAGGTCATACCTACATTTTGAACACAAATCAAAACCCAGTCTCAATGTCAAACTTAATTTGAGCCTACACTGTGGATACACTCTTGCAGGTTCTGTTTGTAAGCTTGCTCAAAAGGAAAAGACGAAGACTCTCATCTCTGCGTGATGGATGTACCAGGCACATGGTACACCGACGTATATCATGGCTACGCTGCGGGCTTTACGCCATGATTTGCAATCAGTGAAGGGATTCTCTCCTGGGTGGGACCCCATGTAACGTGTCAATGGCATCGGAAGTTTGTAAGTAAACCAAAACTTACCTCATCGTTCCGGCAGTGGGCACTTACCTGCAGGCGTCTACCCCAATATACACGTGAGGCTACGTGGAGCTAAATCAGGAAGCCTGATAAGGCTTCCAGGAGCCTGGAAAACTTTAGTGTGCTGCCTGCATTATGATTCTGGGTATAAGGGAAATATAGCCTGAGGGTCTGAACCAGTATGAGCTGAATACAAGGGAAAGCTTCCCACTGAAGTTGATGGGGTACCTTTGTCCTCCGTCCTAAATTCCAGCTGGGATAGAAGGCGAGGCAAGTCCATGAGTATCTGGCTATGGGCAGAGAGAAAAGATCTTCCTTTCTTCCTTCCTTCCTTCAGTTCTTCCCATTAAGATTTCTGCAAAGACATTCATGTTGTTACATTTTACTGAAACTGAAATTTTAAAAATATTTGCCGTTTTAAGATAGAAGGAAAGAAAAAAACCACTTATTTTTTAAACTGAGCGCTCTAACTCTAATATACTAGTCAAGGTCCTAGAAAGTGGAATGCAGACAGGGATTGAGTAAAGGTGGTTTTTTTGTTTGGGTTGGTTTTTTTGTTCCCTTGCCTTGCTGAGGAGATGACCCTGCCTCTCTTGGACTAAAAATAATACGAATTAAAATACCCTCTAAGGGACTTTGGTTTTGTGACTCAAAGGTCTTGAAGCAATCTTTTATCCTGACAGATAATGTATTTCTGGCATGTCTGTTGCATCTCCACACTTTCCTTCTAGGCACCCACTGTTGTCATGGCTACAGCATCCATACTCTGAAAAATAAATAAATAAATAAAACCCCCTCTTTCAGAGTAAAGGAAAATCATATTTGTTCTGTATGTGAAAAGTAGTTTTCTGCACCAGGCATATTTTAATATTACAAATGATTTTAAATCACTAGAATTATGTTTAAAAGTCCAGTTTCATTCCCACAAATTTTAAGCTGGAATATACTGAGTCTGTCTAGTCAACAACCGAGCTCATGGCTGGACACTGCTGGCATAATAAGCAGCACCGAAACCTTGAAATATGTCATGAATCAGCGTCTCTCCTCACCACCCTGTGAAGGGAAATCTCCCCCAGAAATTTGGTGCTTTTTTATGTAGAAGGGGCTAAGACTCCTTAATCCACGAAGATCAAATATTTCAAGATGCAGGTAGCAAAAGATTTCTTTAATGCAAGTAATGTGGGCAGTGGGGACAGAGTCCATGGTGTAACTCCATTATACATGGAGAGATCCAGCTTCAGGAGCACAATTAAAACAACGTGTTTCTAAACGTAACCCCAGAATAATCGCGCTAACCAGCAGATGACTCTGCTTTGAGCCAACTCTTCTAGCCTCAGGGACTGAAAATAAATAGCACAGATTTTTAATTCTCTCACTACCGAGCTCTATAAAGCTGCTACAGCTGTAGATCGACAAGAATATTATTTTTATGTAAGTTTTCACAGGGCATTGTGCCTTATCACACAAGGCAGACAGTCCCCACCACCTCACTCACGGCCGCTGGGAAGCTTTTGCAAAGCTCAGCGCGCCCTCCGTGCCCCCCCGTCCTGCCCCCGTGGCTGCTGACAGAGGCCATCACTCCAGTCCCAGCGCCAAATCCTTGTCTCAGTTGCGTTGTCACTAAAGCAAACACCTTCACTGTGGTGCACAGGCATAACTTCACGTAGGGTGTGCGATTTGCGCAGCTTTCTGTCACCCGCTACCTTTCTTCCCCAAAACGTTCAGAGGAAGGCTGCTTACACTACTGCGTGGCAGAGTGTTTCTGTAAGGCCAAACCTTGGCTTCCACGATGCTTGCGTAGATTTCTTCCTTTTGGAAACGCAATAGCTCCTCTGCCCGGTCACATATAAACACTGTTGCTCTGGATATTGTCATAGGTGTCTGACTCCGAAAGAGATTTAATTTCTTTTTGGCAATAGCAAACCTACTTGCCAATACAATTTAGTGGAGTTTTAATCAGTGCCACCAGGCTGCTCACAGAGCAGCTCCCGGACATCTGCCATATGTTTCCCACATCTGACAGGACTTTTCCCAAGGCACATGCCATTTATCAAGGAAGGCGTGCGATGTTGCCTGTTCTCTTAATGCATGTGTAATGAGGTGGCTAATGCCTTGTGAGTAGGAATGCCTAGCCTTAATAGACACAGATATGCACTAAATGATACCATAGGCATTTCAGTCGTCCTGCACTAAAAATGCATATAGGTATTTGCATACAATAATATTTTTTTAAATATGATTAAAAATGAAATACAAGATTTTTCTTTTAATTTTTATTTTGCAGCTCTGTTAATTGGAGGAAAAACAAACCAGAAAAATGCACTGTCTATCGCTGTTGTGGTAATCTTAGCACCGAGAAGTCCACAATACCTAAGCCCAAAACCTCATTATAACTGAACATTAGAAAGCTGAAAATAAGTATTTACAGAGGGGATGGAATTGTTAGAAGTGATGTATAAATTCAGGGGGAAGACTGTGCTGATCTGCCCGGTAGCCTTTCTGATCTCAACAATACAGACAGTACTTCTAACTGATTTATGATTTTTGTTCGTTCTGGGCAAACTACAGGTTCTTGCCTTCTGGTATAAGCAAGAGTCCAAGACCTACAGGTTTTTTAAAGGCAGTCTTTCACCTTCCCTGTTATAATCAATATACATTCTCCCTTGCTATCTTTTTTCTTAGAAGGTCAAAGCACTTTCTTTGCCTTTGCTATGCAGCATTTTTGCAGGCTGAAGCTGCTGTTGGGACGGCACCATCCTCCCAGTCCAGAAGCCCAGGACGCAGGGCGCTGCCTTCTCCAGTTGCACAGCTGCCCAGCTCTGTGTTTCTCCAGAATTATGTCCTTTGATTTCCTATTTCTTTCTGGGGTTTTCCTATAGCTATTCACTACAGACTGCTTGGTGCAGACAGCTACACCCCTGCTCGGTGATTTTAATAGCAGGAACCCCAAGGTAGTTTTGCTCAGTATGTTTCTTACTGGGAGAA
>NW_009228203.1:0-1460 GCF_000690835.1 Fulmarus glacialis | reverse complement strand
TACACGTTTGTCCCCAGCAAGGGCCAGGCTCTCGCATTTCTTCCTCCACAGAACGCCTGCTGTGCCACCCCCAAAGAGCTGCAGCGCGTGCCTCGCTGCATTCCGACTGACCTGGCGTGCGGGGCTGCAGCCGGCCCCCCGGTTTACAGCCCCGGGCAAGCCGCTTCGCTTCCGTGAGATGTCGCCTGCTAAACTGGAACGGTCTTCGGGACTGAGCAACTCTCTCACCCCCAGCAGAAGAACTACTGCTTCAGCGTTTAACTGATCTGTGTGTTTACGGGATTAAAGGATCTGGTTTCTCTTGCTAGGTCAGTTTACTCTGTTGTAATTAGCCTTATCCTCGTCTTACAATTAGTCTCACACCAAAGCCCCAGAGCTTATTATGGCCTGAACTTTGGAGATGTTCAGATCCGTATCCCACTGGCGTAATTGTAAACATAGTTTGTAAACTTGTACAACTCTGTATGTTCTACTTGCATATATACAAAACACTTAAGTAATTTAAGCTTGAACGTAAGTTTTTCTCCTAACACAAGGATGCCGAATGTGGCAGGGGAGTTTCCAGAGAAACGCCTGGGAAGCACTACCACAGGGGAGCACACGGCACGGTCCCCGCAAATCCGAGATGCACGTACACTTCCAACATGCCTGTGAATGCTTGGCAAAGTAAGTGATTTCAAACTGGAGCTATTTACAAGTATTCTAGAGAGGAAACACCCTTACCATACAGCAATTTCTGGCATTAAAATTTAACCCCATCAGTAAAATTAATGTTGAGAATATATTAGAAATAGTGAAAAATATCTTTCTCTGCTTAAGAAACACGTTGACAGTTTTAATGACTATTCCACCAGGAGCTGCTTAAAAGAACGCCAAAATTAAGTCTTTTCATGAACCAATCCCTTCTTCATTAAAATGTTAGAAGTCAAGCAGGTAATTACTTCTAATAATTTTCAGTTGAATAGTTCAAGCATTTATCTCTATGTAGCTCTTGAATTTATAGATTATGACAGTCACTGCTAGTAGACAAATATATAAATTAGATATAAACCTAGATTTTTAGTATATTTGTATTTTATATTATGCAAATAAATTAGCGAGTTGCATATGATTTTACTTCAGAAGCAGTCATCTGAGTTTCAAGGCACTGTGAGAAAGAAAAGAGGCCTGCAATATATGTTAAGTGAAATTGTTAAACATTTTAATAATAAGAAATGCTTATATTATTCTCAGTGATATAAACATGGCAATATACAAGATTAAACAGAGTTATAACCTAGCAATTTGGACGATCCTGTGAGATCATAGCCCAGATGGACGCATCTGCTCCTTTCTCTGGAAAATTGGTCCAGCATATTTCTGAGAATGATTGTGGGCATTTGAGCACTGTTGGTGTAGTAGAGAACGGACCCAGCATTAACAAGCATGTATCACCTTCACTCATGCGTTTGAAATTACGA
>NW_009228202.1:613-981 GCF_000690835.1 Fulmarus glacialis | reverse complement strand
AGGGCCGGCCCCGGTGCCACCGGCACTGCGACCCGGTGTTCCCACCCCTGCCTAACCCTGCCTTGCACCCCGCTCTGCCCCGCTCCCCCCAGCTGCAGCACCTGCATCTGCGAGAGGGATGCTGCTGGGGTCGCCCCGCTGCCGCAGCCCCGGCACAGGGATGCCCCGTGCTCTGGCTTTTCCCAGTGCCTCCCCTCCTCCTGGAGCAGACAGCTGGCCCTCCTGCCCCTGCGCTCTCCTGGGGACCCTGCCCTAGGTGTCCCTGCCCCGGGAGGGGGGCATCGCCATGCTGCGAGTTTGCCCAGGCAAGGAGGACAGGGTGCCGGCAGCCAGCCCCACCGCTGCTCCTCCCCCACTTCCCTCCCCCC
>NW_009228202.1:0-570 GCF_000690835.1 Fulmarus glacialis | reverse complement strand
ACTCCCCCCCTGCAGTGGGGCCAGGCTCTGAACCTTCCTTGCAGCCACGGGACCAGAAAGTCCCAGGTCCTGGTTGGGGTCCCAGACCTCTGTCCCCACGGGGTGGGGGAGCAAGGCAGTGGGTGATGGCTCCGGGAGCTCAGCACAGGACCCCAGCTGCAGGGTGACCTTGCAGCAGGACTGCTGTGCAGCCAAAATGGGGGACAAGTCCTTGGCTCGGCAGAGGGGGGCTTGGAGCTAGACCCCCTCCCTGGTACCTGGGGGAACAAGGCACAGCACAGACAGTGTTTGTTCTGCTCACCCCCCTGCCTGCACCTTGCCCTTACCTCGAGATCTCAGCTCTCCTGGTGCCAGATGATGCTGCCTGCAGCCTCCTTGCTGCCTGGTGCCAAGCAGGGTCGGAGTTTCCTGCGACGGCGGGACCAGGGTGCTGAGGCTCTGCTGCCCCACGGCCTCTGCAGCCGGAGAGGGTTTCAGAGCCCTGGCGCTGGCTGGGGCCGGCTGAGCACGGCTCCCGCTGGCTCAGCAGGTGGAGGCTGCATGCACGGGCGGATTAGCAAGGGGGAAGTG
>NW_009228201.1:0-1216 GCF_000690835.1 Fulmarus glacialis | reverse complement strand
GGGGAGGAGTGACATCCAGTGGTGAGAGCGTGCATTTCCACCGCCCACACCCTGCACGGGGAGGTATATATCACACACAATATGTATGTGTATATATAGGATGTATACGTTGCAGGGGTGAGGGGGGAAAGATGCTGCTTGCTTCCACCAACAGGAGCTGCACGCCTAAAGCTGTGGGTGCCCCAGATGATGTTTCCCAGCACCGGGCACCCCCTATTTCCATCACCCCTTAAAACCCCCCCGTGCCCGCCCCAGGGCTCCATGCCCACTGGCCAGCACGGGAGCCCCAGATCTGTCTCCTCCGTGCAGTCCCCCGGTGCCTACGCAGTCGTCTTGCTGTTGAGTTGTTGTCGCCTTTGGTTGTTAGTGCGACATGGGTGGAATATGAAATGTTGTGGCTGGGTGTGGGGTTTGGTTTTTTTTCCCCTAACCAAAAACGGTTTTGAGTAGAAGAAAAATCTTACGCTGACTTTGCCATCAGAAATGGCGGCACTGTGGGTAACCCAGGGAAAACCCTTATCCCACCACCCGTGGGCTTGACAGAGCGTGTTGGGGAAGATCCTCAACAGGTCCCACAGGGCCTTGCGTCTGCAAAACGCCTTGAAAGCTCATTAATGAGTCGAGGCCCTCTCTGGATGTTTCGGCTAAATGAGCCTTGCAGGGGGACCCAAACGAGCTGTCCAAACCCATCGCTTATGCCAGCGTAAAGTCTCTGTCACCTAAGGGCAGAATTGATGGAGTGAGAAGTTTGGATGCTGTGACAGCTCCTGTGTGTCTGACAGGAGCGGGGATGCCCCTGAGAAGTAAATTCCCTCATGAACCCACCGCCCCGACCTGCTGGGGGTCCCTGGGGACGTGCGTGAATGCTGTGGAGATGGCCCCGAGCCCCTCAGGGCTGCGCACGGCCAGGTGCCCGCCCCCGCAGCCACGGGGAGGTGGAAAACACCTCCCTGCCTTTTTATTTTTCCTCCCCCATTTTTGGGTCGGATGCTCAGCAATGGATGTGCCCAGCGCGGGTGCGAGCCGAGGGGCTGCGGCCCCACCGGTGCTTTCTCCTGCCCTCGCTGCGATGCCGACTCCTTTTCTTGCCGCTTCTCTTTGCAGCTGAAGAAGTTGCTCCTCTCTCCATCGCACGTGCCTCCGAGCTGCGAGGCTCAGCGGGACGGGAGCGCCCGGCGCCCGGGGACCCCTAAGTCCCGACCCGCGCGGCCCTGCG
>NW_009228200.1:0-310 GCF_000690835.1 Fulmarus glacialis | reverse complement strand
TACCGCCGCAGCCTGAGCAGCATCGTGCAGTCGCAGCTGGAGATCACCGACAGCCACCGGTGAGGGGGGACTGATGGGACGGGGATGGGCACGGGGCTCCTCGGGGCTCCCCAGCTGTAACTCAGATGTGTGTCCCCCTCGACGCTTGGGGATCAGGGCTTGGGGGACTGCAGCGTCCCTTTGCCCAGCCATCCCTGAGCTGCTCAGATTTCGGGTCCTTTCCTCCGCAGGCCGTATTTCACGTACTGGATCACCTTTGTCCACATCCTCATCACCTTGCTGGTCATCGGCACCTACGGCATCGCCCCCA
>NW_009228199.1:0-215 GCF_000690835.1 Fulmarus glacialis | reverse complement strand
GTCAGGGATGCAGAGTCCCCCGGGGGGGATGGAGGAAGGCTCAGAGGCAGTCAGAGGGGGCTGCAGGACACCCCAACCTCCCACCACGTCCCCTTTCCCATCCCCCAGACCTGTACCGAAAGGTGTTCGTCTTCCGGAAGGACCCCAGCGACGCCTACGTGGTGCTGAGGGCCAAGCTCGAGTGGCCGGTGCAGAAATTCACCGTCTATCCGCGG
>NW_009228198.1:0-6746 GCF_000690835.1 Fulmarus glacialis | reverse complement strand
ACCGGGGGTAAGGGATGCTCCAGGTTCCAGATGCCAAACAAGAAACTGTTGTTTTCCCGGTGAGGACATACCCCAGGTCACAGTAGTACTTCACTGATACTCCAGGGATGAACACTTTTACATCCTTGCTCTCATGTTGGCCATTTTTGATGTTTGGAGGGGAAGGACACTGTAGCACTACAAGGAGGGGAAAAAAGTCATAACTGGTGAAGAGCAGGTACCAGAAACACCCACTGTAGGGTAAGGCAGCCTTTTCACTTCTTTCTTTTCCATTAACTTTTCCCAAATAGCTAGGGATGTCAATGTATGAATTATGTTTCCATCCTACCCTCACCTATCTTCCAGCCTTCATGTTTTTTGAGCTTAGTGACATCAAGAACGATCTTTTCTCACTATTTAGGCATTTACAGTGGTTAGTTTCCATCTGTGGCCCTAACAGCTTGCTCTGGCCTTTCCGTGGTTGTGAACAAGATCAGACACCAGCCTGGCTCTCTCTCTTTGTGGATTCATTTAAGGAGATGAAAGCCCTTCCTAACAAGGGTCTGAATGGGGATTATGAAGATGGAAGGACAGATATTTGCATGTTTTTCCTTTCCAGTCCTGGAGAGTGGTCCTTTTACCTCCGAGGTGAGGCAGTTGCACCCTGCCTCACCTCACACAGTGGGTCAGAAGAAATCAGCTACCACCCACCGCCTCATTTACACTTACTCTTTTCACAAATAGGGACAGGAGGGTCCCACGTGTCCCCAAACTGGCACTGAGACTCTTGAGAGCCCTTCAAGGCGTAACCAAAATCGCATTCGAAGACAACGATGTCTGCGAGTCTGTACACTGTCTCCAGCCCAGTCGTTCTTCCGTTCTTGATCTCTGGTCTTTTGCAGCCAGTTGCTGGAAGTGAAGAGCACGAGGCACCGCTGGGGATGTGAAGCCCATCCCGGGAGCGGAGGGGCACTGACCATGGCCAGTACCTGCTGCCGAACATTGCCATCGCTGTCATGGGCATGTCAACATTAATGACTCTAATTTGTACACAAAATATCATTATTCAACTGCACTTACAGTCTGTCCTTACTGGGGGGCAGAAAAGGAAATCCACAGAGGCAGGTGGAGTTCCTCCTGCCTGTGGGACCTTTGGCCTCTGCCTCTCACTGGAGATTCGGTCTGCAGCGATTAGTCCGAGAGCCAAGAAGGAAGAAAGGACCCAGGGAAAGATAAAAGAAGCCAACGCAAACACACCTTCACATCGGGGCCGGGGCCGGCTCCATGTTCCCCCGGCGGTACAGCTAATGGAGGCATTCCCGATGAGGGAGTAGCCATCCCTGCAGGTGTATTGCACAGCCGAGCCTGGAAGGTGGGTGTCTGAGGGCTGGCCGCTGTGGTTCCCGTTGGCGATGCCTGGAGGGGGAGGACATTTCACCTCTGTGAAGGAGAAGGAAAGGCAGATAAGAAATATGGACAGGGCAAGAAAAAAGAATTTAAATAATCCAACCTTCAAAAACCAAAGGAGGAAGACAATTAATTCCATTAACTCCTTTGAATAAGTATCTGTCATGTTAGCTGTCTTCCTGTCAGTGGGTGCAGCCCCCACCACAGCCACGGTCATTCCTTCTGCCCCTCACAACCAACTCCACACCGCGGGGCCGCAGAGCCCTACCTCCGCACCGCGGCGGCGGCCCGCTCCACACGCCATGCTCCCCGTCCGCTGTGGTGCAGAAGATGGAGGGCTCTCCAGCCAGCGGGTGGCCGGGGTCGCAGGTGTAGGTGACCACATCCGCGTAGGAGAAGGTGCCCATCAAGTGGCCACTGTGTCTCCCGTGGGGGATGTCCGGCGGCGGATCGCAGGCGATACCTGTGGGCACGTACAAGGTGGCTTTTAGCATCAGTGCTGCAGCAGCACCCGGGGTCTGCAGGACACACACGCTTCTCAGGAAGGGAACCGATTGGGATGAACCCATCTCAGTGGTGATGCTCTCTGGATACAATGACCCAAATTATCCAGAGACAAACCTTATATGGAAAAAATCACACGTGAGAAGGAAAACCTGCGCCCTCCTGTGAGTCACTTCCTTGCTGCCCGTGTCTGGAGGTGGTGGGACAATTCTTACCTCCCTTTCCATAACCATTGGTGACACATGCAGAGAGAGACTGGCCACACCATTCCTACACATGACCAGTGGGAAATACTTACCCCAGTAACAGGGATTTTAAAATATTAATGGTTTTCTCAGTTTGGACCAGGGTAAACAAAAGACCTTTGGAAACATTTTCAGAAACATCCAAAACAAAACAAAATGAAAAGAAAAATGAAAGATTTGACACATACAGTGACTTGAGAAAGCTTTTGCAATAAAATCTTTGTCTTGAAAGATGTGCCACTGTCTCTTGCAAGCCATCTCCAAGGGCCTTTTGTTGTGGCCTACTTACGCTGGCAGACAGGAGCATCTCCACTCCACGAGACATGTGTGCCAGAGACCTCGCATGTTCTCTGAGAGCCTCCAACCAACTTGTACCTGGAGTCACAGAGAAGGATTTACTAATTTACATTAGGAGATTTGAGTTTTCTTTACAACCCTTGTAAGTGGCAGCCAACAATTCTGACTTGGGAACTACGTTCCTTCACATAAAGCTAAAAATCTGCTTTACTCTCACTTGGCAGCTGAATCCAGCTAGTCGCAAGACTTACCCCTTGTCACAAGTGTAATTCACTTTGGACCCGAAGAGGAGGTCCGTCAGGACAACAGCTCTGCCGTTCTCCAGATCCCCCGGGATAGCACATTGTTTCCCTGGAAGGGAAGATGAGCCACCATTAGCCCTCAGCTGCTCACTCACATCCCACTCAGGGATGCTGACACAGAGAGTGGACCACATAAAGTAAAAAAACCCATAAAGCCAGAAAAATGTGAAAATCCAGCCAAGCCTGACACTTTAGGTTTTCAGCACTTGCAGGACGTACTTGTACAGAACTCCAGCGCCGCAGACCATGTCTGATTCCTGAGGCATGTGATGGCCGGCGGCATCCCCAGGCGCTGGGCGTACCCCGGCCGGCACACGTATTCCACCGTCCTCCCCACGGTAAAGATGGCCTGGTTGCTGTATGGCTCCTTCAGCTCAGCAAACGCCAGTCTTGTAGGTGCATTGCAGCCAGCTACCAAGAAAGATACCAGCCCAGTTGTTAAAGGAGTCAAGAAAAAGCAGATTTGGGAGAGCAGAGGGAAGGTTAACATTCAGAGCACTGTTTGAACACTTGCCCTGCTCGCAGACTGGCACGGGTGGCTCCCAGGTGTTATTTAATTGGCATTGTACCACTCTGTGGCCGCGTAGAACATAGCCTGGCTCACACTCAAAGGCAGCGGTGTCCTTGTGTGTGTAGGCAGTCCTAGGAGACACTATTCTCCCATTCTGGACCTGTGGGACAGGACATCTTGCCTCTGGAAAAGAAGCGCAGGTCCTCAAAACAGGCACTTACGCAGCATGCAGAGCTGTGCAGCTGCAAAGCCACTTTAGAGTTGCAATCCCACAAGTCTGAAAATAATTTAAGACACAAATCTGAAAATAATTTTCCCATAGATGATGTACTGCCTGCATCCAGCGATGTCAAACGTTGAGGGAGAGACCCAAATAGAAAGGTGAGGCTGGGGATGCTGGAGGCAGTGGGGTGATCCTCCAGCCTCCTCCCCTCTGCCTGGCCACAGTTGCAAATCAGCCTGTGCAAATCCTGCCCTAGCAGGCACTCAGGCAAGAAGTGCAATTGTCTGGAGGTTTCCTAGGCTTTCCGAATACAAAGCAGTAGGGCCGGGAGGATTGCACCCGAGTATTAGGACGTGCACACACAACCCTACCTCCACACTGCGGGGGGGGCCCGCTCCACACGCCATTTTTCCCATCGTGGGTGGTGCAGTAGATGGAGGGCTCTCCATGGAGCGGGTACCCGGGGTTGCAGGTGTATGTTACAGATGTGCCAAAGTGGAATTCGTGCAGCAGCCTGCCCGTGTGCTTCCCATTGGGAATGTCCGGAGGTGGCTTACAAGGGATACCTGCAGAGGTGCAGAACAAGGCTTCTAAATTCAACAGCAGCAACAAAGTACTTTAAATCCAACAGTCTGTGGGGCATAAACACTTGTGCCAAAAATGGAGTAACTGCAGTGAAGTGACCTTCTAGTTGAGGCCTTGTAGGCAACTGGATCCCATCTCCCTGGTCAGCTATTTCTGTGACAGTTAGAAAGCAGACCAGTAAGACAAACCTCTATGGAGGAAACACCTACATGCTTTATCTTTTCTACTGTTTAAGAAATAAAAAAACAAGTATTTCTTTTGTATCGCCTATATAAAATCCAGATTCTTCAGTTGCACACAGTGCAAAGGCACGCACAGGCAGAGATTTGTATGTCACCTTAGGTTAATATCTACCCAGAGAATCTGTAAAATGCTTTAAAATCCCAGAATGTGCCAGTAAATGTTTCTTACTTATATGAAACTGTCACCTAATCAGCAACAGTACTCAATCAGCAGAGAAGCGCCCAGGTGTAATTGCTGAGGTGCAGTACGGCAGCTCTTTGGATACACGTCAGTTATCCGTGCTCGTGGTGAAAGAGAGAGCCCCCGGTTTGGGACTTCGGGGTTCCACTTCTGGCCCTCCCACAGCACTCTGCCTCTCTTCTTAGAGAGACCATGTGCCTTGGTCTCTCTGTGTCTAAAAATAACAACCCTTAAGCTGAAGATAGTATTTTGCCTTCCTCTCTTGTAATAGGCTTGTGATGTTAGTTTTTTTTCCTGCTGAAAAAGCTCCAGCTGGGACATTGCTTTCTGTAATCCATTAAGCTTTGAGATCTTGTACCTTTTCCCAGAACATTTTCTTATGACATCAAAACCTTCTGATATTTTTCATGCCCCCAGAGCACAGAAATTCCCCATGAAAGCTTTGATTGGAAAGATTTCATAGTCTCTGCTGGAAAATATTTACCAGATCCATGCAACCCCCCGGAGCTGTAAGCTACTTACGCTGACAAGTGGGAATGTTGCCACTCCATGCAACACGTCCATCAGAAATCTCACATCGTCTGCTCGGTTGTCCAATTAACCTGTGCCTGGTGTTAAAAGGATTGAACATTCATCCCAAGTCATTTCAGTGCAAGTTACTACCTCTGCCTCACCACCCCGGGAGGCGTGATCGGCCCCGCTGACAGCAAAGCTGTGGCCCTGAAGGAGAAGTTCCCTTCCTTGCTCAGCACCACCTTACCAATTTCACAGTATATACATGTATACATAAGATAGGGAACACCTTATGTCTTCATATAGGTGCAGAACTCTATAGAGTGGCTTCTGTATATAATCCATTTATTGGGAATGAATGAATAGGCAGGAAAAAGGGAGACTTACCTAATACATCTCTCTTTGCTGTTTTAAGCAGTAGCCAAAACCAAGACTTACCCTTCTTCACAGCCGTAGAACACTGTTGACCCAAACAGGAGATCTGTTAGGGAAATAATTTTTCCATTCACAGGTTCACCAGGATGATTGCATTGTTTCCCTGGGGGAGAAAAAAAACTCATTTTAGGCTTCTCTCTGTCTATACCGTGGTACAACAGATGCAACTATTACCCCAGTAATCTGTCCACATTTCCAGTTACCCCCAAAAGGGGTTTCGAATAGCATAAAGTTACATGGCTTTACTAGTCACATACTATTTGAACATCAGAAGAAGGTTAAGGTTTTTGCAGTATGGACAGAACCTAGCACCTATTCCTTCTTGAATAACGGACACCAAATCAAGGAGCTATTCACTTTTACAGAACTCTAGTGCTTCTGACCACACTCCGCTCTCAAGGCACGTAATAGTAGGTGACATTCCTGGGTGTTTAGCATATCCAGGTCGGCAAGTGTATTGCACAGTCTTCCCAACAGAAAAATCAATCTCATTTTTATGCTCCTCAATTAGCTCAGCAAAGTGTAACCTTGTAGGAGCACCACAACCACCTATTGAGAAAGAAAACAGACATGAGAATCAGGCAGAACAGGCATGCCGGCTGCAAGCACAGAAAGAACACTGTTATGAGGAAAGTTGTTTGGTTTGCCTTGCAAAATTGTTTATTTTGATTAATATAGCCATTATTAAACAAACACAACATATTTTCCCAAAGGATTCCAGAGGATCAGGTCCTTATTCCCAGGATATACTTAAATCTTCCACTCACAGGGTTTTTTAACAGGGTTAAAGTAGCAATGTACCCCAAGGCAGCTATGTCACGCTTTACCTGGAAGTTCAGGCCTGTTTGAGAACTCCTGGTAATGGTACAGTCTACTGCAGATGGGAACAGGAGGGTGCCAGCTGCTGTCCTCCTGGCAGAAGATTTTAGCACTGCCTTGCAGGCTGTAACCATCGTGACACTGAAATGTCACCATTTGCCCAGGTGCGGAGATAAGCCCTTGACCATCAACTTGCCTTCCATTTTCTATATCTGGATTTATGCAGACAGTCACTGGAAATGATGACGTAGAGAAGCGATGTGCAAAAGGAGTCAGACAAAACAAAACAAAAGACCCACAGGCTGTTAATATTGCAACAACAAAACCTACATGAGATCTACATAAACCTCCCAAGCCCCACCTTCACAATAGAAGGGATTGAAATTAATTTATACCATGCAGCACTTTACATGGGAGTAACCACCTCTGAGGATCTGGTTGCAACAGTCAGGGTGTCCCCTGTCCTCAGAGCCACACCATGAGCTTGTCATCTGAGGGGACAG
>NW_009228197.1:1220-9825 GCF_000690835.1 Fulmarus glacialis | reverse complement strand
GGGCGGCGGGGGCACCGGGCCTCGGTACCGCGCCCACCGACGCAAGTTTTATTTTCCCTCCTGGCTCCGCCTTTCCACTGTGACCATACCACTTCTACCTCTGCAAGTGACGCACGCGAATTAACAATCCTCAACGTTTTAAACTCGATTTCGCACTTCTTCGTGAATTCTGGGAAATTTCTGCGCTTCCTCGCTGGCAGGGACTCGCAACGAGCATGTGTGAAATAACTGCGGAGGCAGCGGAGGAGCAAAACATGGACTTGTAATAATTCATTTGTAAACATCTGTACTGTGCACTAGACCCTTTCTTAAAAATAATTCAGATACAGCACTGTAGCTCTGCGAATCCAGCACCTGCCTAGGAAACAGGGAAATGAATACTGTAGTGCTGCCAAAGCCAGGTGATTAATAATTAGCCTTTTAAACTTTCTCATAATTTTTGCATCTACTGACAACGGCTTATGCATATTATAATTGTGTCTCACTCAAATGCATTACAGCTTTTTTTTTTTTTTTCCTTGACTAAGGTCTTAAAAATAGGCTTTTGTTAAGCTTCAGCTCAAAAATAATTTTTAAAATCTTGTAACTTAATCAGTTTTCCAAATCTGCACAATCAAATCTACTGACACAAAAATGGCACAAAGCAATCATCACTTCTGTTTTCAAGAGTGAAAATTGGTGTGGCTGTTTACAGGGCTTCAGAGATGCGCACAATACATGTCCCACTTAACTGAGCAGACAATAAAATACCAATAATTGCCCCATCCCATATGGTTCCATTCAGATATTGATAAGAACGCTATCACACTTTGGAGACAGTGATTCACTGTGCTGTGGAGTAGATACGAAAAAAAATATTCTTGATGGAAGCTCTTAATATGAATTCCCTCCATGTTATGCATATTAAAGGAATTTCAACCCATCAGAAACTAATCACATTTCATTTTCTCTTTTTTTTTTTTCTCATGGTCAACACATACCAGCACAGCTAAGGTGTATGATAATCAAAGCCTTCTTCATGGTTGAATAAATTTAATACTCTTGCTTCATCAGTGCAGCGTATTAAAAAGTCCCTTGACATATTTAGCTTGATTGTTTAAGGCATTACTCTAGAGCCATGGTATTACAGATTTCACATACAATATGGGGGGCCTTTCCTTTCATTTATCTGTAACATGACATAAGAAATTGGATTGAAATAAGTTTCTTTGAAAAAAAAAAGCCAATTGATAAAGGCATAATACAATCTCCACAACATAAGTGGAGAAATAAATGAACATTAATTCGGTATTTGTAATAGCAGCTAGCACAAATAACACAGGTATTTTAAGCTGTAAATAAATAATTCAACAATGTAATGTAATATGAAATAGATATTTGTTTTCTAAACAAACAAGTTAAAAACAGTTCCACTATGTTTAAAATGTTAACTTGCTTTTCTACAGCATAATTTAATATGTGTATTAAAAATGCACGGTTGGCTCCTATAATTCCATGTGTCATTTCAGCTTGAATCATGCCTTTCTCCTCCTTTAATTTGCTAGGACATCGAGCACTTCTGTTGACTTGCCGTAGAGGAGCCCAGGACTCGGGCTGAGTGGAAGCCGACGCCGCTGCGCGGTGAGGATTCATCCCGGCTCCAGGAGCCGGGTTCCGCCGGCCGGAGGGAGGGACGCTCCTGCTCTAGCTTTCGGCACAGTTAACAAACAAGTATGTGGAAGGCGGTTTGGGATGCTGACCTGGGCATAGTTGTACAGAGGCATTAACATGTCTTTGCTATTGTTTTCTCTGATATATTTTTCCCAAATAAAATGGTCTGAGAGCTCGCTGTGAGACCACAGGTGACAGCATTCGTTTCCTCCGAGCTTGACCTGTTTCTTCTCAGACCCGCCTGAATCCCCCTCCGGCAAACTGGGCCATTTCGAGGCGAGAAGCGCGCTCAGACCCAGGAGCCGCTCGGGACGAGGGTTCGGTGCGCTGGAGACTGGCCGTGTAGATCACCCAAAATCCACATCAGCGCTCGGGCACGGGGAACGTGCCACGGAAACGGACAGGACTCGTCCGCCGTCACCTCATTCTCCCGGCAGGAACCCCGCGGGACACCCTCCGGGGCAGGACCTCGGGCCGTTGCGGGAAGGTCTGGCCCGAGGCAGCACGGCTCGTGGACGGGCACCAGGACGTCACTTCTGCTTAGCGTCGAGCGGCCAGTTTAACCCACTGAGCTGCTAGACAATTTGAACAACTTCAGGCAAAAAATGTCAGACATTTGGTCCCCGCTGGGCATGGTTACATCTAAATTAGAAAACACCAAAGCAAAACCATGCTGATTTTCTAGTTAAGGTTTCTGCACTTGATGCTAGAATGCAATTGGGGTAAAATGTCTTCAACAGCATTGGAGACTAAATCAGTGAGCCTAAAGCAAATGCCTGGGTCTGTGGCGAATTAAAATGAAGCCTCTCTGTTAAAGGCCAGGTTGCAACTTATATGAAATTCAATTAAAGTTAAAATATCTATTTTCCAGGTCTTGCTAATAGAGCAGATGGTAATGACCCTGCCTCAATAACTTCAAACTTGCTTTGGGGTGTATTCAGGGGTGCAGATTTTCCTGTCATTAATAAATCACTTTGTATTCCACTGTGCCACCAGAATTGTCTCGGTACACCTGTGACTGGAAATAAAAGGATATAGTGCTGAAATGTCTCCTAATACTGTTTTTTCAAGAGCAGATTCCCTCTGAGGTCGGGACAAAAGTTTTGAATCCAGTGGTCTGCTCTTTGTCAATGCTCTCAGCAGGGGGACGGGGTTGGGAGCCCCGGCGATAGACCAGCAGCAGAGATTTTTACCACGTTAAACACTTCTAAACGCCAGAAGGGAGAGAAATTAATTTCTTGCCAAATAGCCAGTGGAAATAAAATAGACCTAACCCTCTTCCCCCGACTTCAGCAATATTTCTGTCCTCCTTCTCCCTCTCCTTTTAAATGCAGGGGTACAAAGCCGTGGGTGAGTTTTGGGGCTCCACCAGGATCTGGTGTCTAGATCCCCTGAAAACGGCACCAGTTGGAAAGGAGAAGTGCAAGTCTCCGCAGCAGTCCGTCCCGTGCTCCAGGGGTTTTGTTGGGGAGATGAGAAGTGCGTGTACTGGCCTTGAATGACTCACAATCTAACCAAAACCATCCGTCCATATCTACTATATAAAGTCTGTATTTTTAGCTTCCCTGTTGGGGACAAAGCCCCCCTCTTTGCTTCGTGAGGTCGCCTGGGGCAGCCAGCCCTCCCGGGGAAAACCGGCCCAGTGCAAAACCAGCCCAGAAAAAAGCCTGCTTCATGCCCTGCCATCTTCAGGCCGCTCGGGCGGTGGGGAGGTTCAGTGTCATTACAGAAGAGCTTTCTCGTAGTCAGGCTTGAAAATTTGGGCTCCGCCAAGCAGCTCTGCACTGCGCAGTGCCCGAAGCTGGCACGGTGTGTGGATGTAGCACAGCCTTCCATTTCGTTGTGTAGGCGGTGTCTGAGGCAGCACCTTTCCTAAGATGATTTTTCTGAAAGGCTCATGCCATCCCTACATATAAATGCAGTCATGCTAAGAGCAAGAAGTTAGTCATTTAGAAAACAAAACAAAACAAAACAAAACAAAAGCCTGGTCTTGGGAGCTTGTTTGCATAAGCCTCAGATAGTCCGGGCGGGGGGGGAAAAGATGCCCTGTCTCCCTCTAGAAGTGACTCTTGATTTATGAACTGTTTGGAGGAGTCACTGTACTCACAACCTGAGCCCTGCACCCTCCAGACCTTGATACGCATCCTTTCGAGTAGGAAAAAACTCTCAGGGTAGGTGAGGAAAAGCAACGAACTGCGCCGTCTCGGCCGCAGGAGTCACGACTAATCCGTTTCAACCCCTTCGGGTGAAGGAGAGTCTTCCCACTGCGGTGAGATTTCACAGCGCTGCTCTGGCCAGCGGTGACCAACAGCTTCAGGATAGATCAGCTGCAAATGCCATTGCCCCGGGATGATTAATCAGCGATGCTCTGGGTTTTCAAGGGAGATCTAATTTATCATTTACGAGGATATTTATTCGCTCGGTCTTGTTCCTGGAGATACTGAAGCAAAGGCTGGACAGGGTTCTCCCTACCGGCAGGCGCCTGTCTGAGCAGGTCCCCCTGCCCCAGCTGATGGCAGGAGGGGGACGGGACGCTGGGAAGGCAGCCCCCCGCCTGGGCTCGGGCTGCTTGAGCTCCCTGTCCTCCCAGGGCTGGAGCAGACACCGCCGGCCAAAACGCTCACAGCGCAGAAACGGCCAAAACCCGCCCCGCGTGGCCTGACACCGATGCACGATGCTGTGAGCGCCGCGCTTGCAAAACAGAGGGTTTGCTCCTGCGGCGTGCGCCAGGCAGCTCCCCGCGAGAGCGGGGCACGCGCGCTGCCGCGGAGGATGACACAAACCTTTGCCTTTGAGTTAAAAGGGCTATTAAGTAAAACACCGAGCTTATAAAAAGATATTTATTGTTAGTATGGAGTCTATTACTATGTCATTAGTAATAATAACACACAGATAATGAATTGCACTGTTCTCCTAATGACTTGGGGTGTGGAATCATTCTTTCTAACTTCTGTTCTTCAGAAGACCACATGCCAGGCAATTAATATTGTCACTTGCATACCAAAGATCCTAACTCCGCTGTGATTAGAGCAAATGAATAATTTGCCATTCAGTTATACTGAGAATAAAACTAGGATATGACTGAGAACAAAATTCCTGAGTTGCAAGCTGTAATAATTAACATCCAGCAGAGAAGCAGGGGAACGGTTTAGAAAGGCCTGATCTAAAGCCTTCTCAGGGGGCTGGGAAGCCTCTCCTGTCCTCTTTTTTTTTTGGTTCTGGATCAGACCTACCCTGTAAAAAAATCATGATCCTCATCCTGCATTTTGAAAAGCAGAACAATAAAGTCTCTCTGCAAAATATTGTGGCCTCCACCACCATCAGCAATTATCTGGGAATCACCAAAACGCGAGAAGGGTGCACCTGCTCAGCCGAAGTTGCACATAAAGCGGGGCAAGGCAGAGGAGGACAGAGAAGGGGAGCCGTCCGGCACCACCAGTGCCGGGGGACCGCCGCGGTGCTGCCAGCTCACGCTTCCCGCGCTCCCCAGTGTCGCTGTCAACACCAATCCTTGTCTTCTTGAGACAGCAGGAGACCGTAACATGTAAAGGGGTTTTTGTCGATAATTAAAGGTAAGAGTTAGCACTACACCCAGATGACCCTTTCCAAACTGGATTCCTAAACCTGAGGTCCGCACCCTTCAGAGGTGACGGGCAGCTCCCGCTACCGCTACACTTACTGGGAATTTGACATTAAAACGAAGGGAGTCGTGAAGAGTTTGGACCAGTCTCCCGTAATTAGCTCGCGGAAGGTCAGGGAGATGCTTCCCCGAGGACAGCCGGTCCCCTTGTGCCACGGGGCCGTGTGGGACCGGGCGCCCCACGGACCGCCGGGCTCGCCCCTCCCGAATATCACCTCTCCCTGGGGTGCCTGTGGCTTTTCTTATTCTCCTCCAGTTGCTTAAAGCTACTTGAACTGATAGCGTGTTTCGAGAGGAGCTGCATCTGGCTGATGACATGGGAGTTTTAAAGTTAAAAAAATAAAAAAGCAACCAGAAATACCTTATTTGAAAAGGGAGAGAAAAAACCCCACCACATAACATTCATCACAGAGGAAAAACAATTAAAAATTATTATGACAGGAAATGAAGGATGAGTCATTTAGTGCACTGATGTTTTTAAAATAACAGTACTTGTTTAATGTTAGCCCCGAGTCTGGAAAATGGGATTGAAAATGGATCGAGGAGCACCTGGGACAGCGGAGGATCTATAAGAAATAAATGAATGAAATACCCTTGCAGCACAACAATGTAAAATATGTCCTGCCATCACAGAGAGGGTGAAGTAGCAGGTTGTGTTACACGTGACGGGGAGAGGGACGGTCACCTCCTGTATTTTATTTTATTTTTTTGTTTCTGTACCTGCGCATGCGTGTGCGCAGGAAGGGAGCGCAGCTCACTTCGGCGGAGGTACCAAAGGCGACGTAACAGGGATGCCCGGTGCCCCCGTGCCATCAGCCGGAGGTTCCCGCGGGGAGGAGGGGAGCGGGGCCGGGCCCAGCCCAGCCCCCCGCTCTGCCCCAGCCCTGGGATTGCCCCGTCGCTGTTATGAGGATGCGGCAATGTTTATTAACACGATACATTGCTTTTTTGTGCCTGGATCTAATTAGAGGTTTAGTTAGCTTTATGTTTGGGTGTAAACCGCTCTGTTTTGTATTCTCAAGACTGCATTTCAGATTGCCGTTGCCCCCGCCGGCTGGGTCTGACTCGCCGGGAGGGCTCCTCTCCGCAGCCTGGGAGAGACCGGGGACGTGCATTTTCCGAACATTACTTTGCAAATGGACCCTGAAGTGTTGGTTATGTCCCATAAAACCCTAAATAGACCAAAGAGGTTTAGGTGAGGAGCGTGTCCCTGCTCAGCCCCGCAGGGAGGGCACGAAGGGTACCTCCTGCACGGCCCCGGGGAGAGGGGCGTCAGCAGGCGATGAGCCGAGTTCCTCCCTCAGTCATAATTTTAGTGCTTTGGGGATTTTACAGTACTTACCAATACTGCGTTGGAGAACCTATGGTCACTGGTAAGTGTATTTAATATAAAAGCACCCAGACTGCTCTAATGTGGGCTGGAATAGCAAGGATTAGCATTACTGCACTTACCAGTATTGCTGGGAATATTATTCCTAAAACATCTCACACCGTTTACCCCGAGGCACTGCTCGCACCGGCCTCTCTCCCCTGGTGCCGCGTTATTTTTTACCCCCATCTGGAATATTTTTCACACCAGTGAAGGCAGGCACGGGCTGTTTCAGATCTGATTTTGGCTTTCTCTAATCACCTCATTGGGGTTTTACTTGTTTAAAGCCATGACCAAGAGTCCTTCAGATCCAATTTTCACGACATCCAAACTGGCAAAGGGATTAGAGGCTTGAATACAATTTCTGCCTATTGCTAACGACAATGCAGGACACCGTTTAGCCGTACTCTGAAGGATAATTGCTGCTCTTTATTTCCACAGGTGCGCTGACCCAGAATTACCCCTTGTTTCCCACTCCCGCTCGAGGAGAGCGGGAGCCGCCTCTTCCCCGCAGCTCCGGCTCTCGGGCGGTGCGGCAGTGAACCCGAGACCGCTTCCAACCCCTCGGCTCGACAGGGGTTTTAGCTCTCCGCAGGGTGCACACGCGCGTGTTTTATCTTTGTTGCACCTTTTATGAATAATTTAAAATTCCAAATCTCTATAAAACTACTTTATTCCCATTTCCCAACACAATTTCCCCTTGCTTTTGTTTTAGGAAATCCCTTTCTCTGCTCCATCCGGACATCTGGCTCAAACTTCCCAGGTTTTGCACCGCCGTCACCCCGCTCTGGGCTCCTTCTCGCAGTGTCAGATAAGCGTGGCTCTGGAGAGCGGAGATGCTTTTAGGAGCTCTTCTGGTGATTTAGATCTTACCATTTGCAACACGCACGAAGAGCAGATTAGCCAAATGATGTGGCTGTCGCCCTCCTCCCGGCCTGCCCCGGGCGTGCACAGGCAGGTTTGCTTCCAGAGGGGGGAGCAGAGAGGCACCCGGTGTTGCTGGGCTTTTTTGTTGGGTTGGTTTTTTGTTAAGAGGCTGCTGCATGTGGCACTTGATCCGCAGCGTGAGCTGAGCTATGCT
Source organism: Fulmarus glacialis (assembly GCF_000690835.1). Lineage (NCBI taxonomy): Eukaryota > Metazoa > Chordata > Aves > Procellariiformes > Procellariidae > Fulmarus > Fulmarus glacialis. Next base: position 2,085 of record NW_009228197.1, on the reverse strand, counting down.
TATGCCAGTGTGCCGGGTAGTCAGGCCAAATTTGGGGCTTTATGTTCCATCCATTTCCCTCAGACCTCACCGACGACAGCAGGAGCTGTGCATGCAAATGTTGACAAGATATGACCTCCATCAAGAATGATTGCTAGCTGTAATTGCCCGGGCGAAAATATAAGCAGCCAAGCTTAAAGTGCTCTGAAAGAAGTGCTGGGTCTGTCACAGCCCGGCAGTGCAATCCCATTAGGTTGTAATAAAACCACATGGCTGGGACATCTTCTTTTAACTTCTCTGTAATGCTGTTTCTTTCTCTGAGGACGCAGAAGAAAAGCACTTTTATTGCCGGATAGGATTCCTGCGAGTTAATTCCTCCTGCCTCAGGTGGGAAGAAATCACATTTTCAGTTGAAGCTTATTTATGTTGATTCTGGGGTTTGGATTTTTAAAATAGCAATTCCTCGTAGCCATTGGCTAGCGTTTGCAAACTAGGGTGCCTCAAGTCAGGTACCTCAGATCTATGTTTATCACATACTGACTTATCTTTTCAAGGCAAAATAAATAGTTACCAAAGTACTTCTTTATGACACTGGAAACGCATGAAATGGTGTTTCTGCAGTTACAATCAGTCCAACAAGTTTTACAAGTTAATTTTCCTAAATACCATTTGGTTTCTCAAATGTTTTAAATAGAAAATTAAGGGCTGCTGAATATTGATAAAGAAAAAATGAAAGCAAACCAAGAAAGGCATTAAAGTGAGGAGTGCTGCGTGCACAGGGCTTGGCCACCTCCTCCAGCCAAGGAGCCGCCTTCAGCTCTGCCGTACTCGGACCAAGCAACGTGCTGCATGGCGTGGGGCAAGCGGGCTCTAGCGTCTGTGCCAG
>NW_009228197.1:0-1207 GCF_000690835.1 Fulmarus glacialis | reverse complement strand
CTCAGAAAGCAAAAGCTCATGCTTTATTTGCAGTAAAAATTTTACATTTTACAACCATTCAGATTTGTTCTTTTTCACCCTAAAACTAGATTTTTTAAAATTTACTTTCTCTTTTTTTATTATCTTTTTTTATTTTCACTCCTGTGGCTGAAAACAGGGAAAGGACAAGCTGTTAAACTCGTCTGCCTCTGTTCTTTAGGAAAGAGAGGTTCCCAGGATAGCACAACACACGGAGAAAAGGAAATACAGAATAATACGGAATTTGCACATTTGCCACATTCGTGTGGCCATTTAACAGCACAATTTGCACAAATATAATTGATCGTGAGGAAATATCTTTGACTAGTACACACGCAACTTCATTTTGCTAAAGGTTTTGTGCGGTCTGCAGGAACGTGTCTTAACTTTGCAGCAAGGACAGATTCATTCTACACCATGCCCCGTCCCTTCCTGGAAATGGATTCATGTTGTGACATTTTCTCTCCTTGCTACAATTTTTGTCACTGCAATGAGGTACCCGGGATTGCGTTGTCTCATTTTCACATTGCCACACCATACTCTGTTGACCTTTTTAATATTCAGTATTTTGAATGGTTGACCATTGCACTCCTCCTCTTCCTATTAAAAGGGGAGCCTAACCTGTTGCAAAGGACTGGGGTGGCCAGCCAATTGAAATGAAAAATTCTGAAAAGGTCAGATTAGTGCAGCACTCCATATATTTCACAAAATATATTAGATATTGAAATTCGTATGCCTCCTCTCAGTGACAAAGAGTGTTCCAGCAGCAAAAATAAAAATAGGTACAACATCAATCCAGTGTTATGCTAACAGCAGTGCTAGAAAAATTGTGGGACTGTATAATTTATCCCATTGTTATTATGGTTTTTAGCTTCTGCTCCTCTTTGGGTGGGTTATTACAGAAATGTAGCAGAAAGCTTAATTTACATTTGATTCAGGAATCTATTTATGGTGCTGCTCAGGCTCCTCAGCTATATGCTGTCTCTAGATAAAAAGGTAAAACTCATTCAAATAAGAAACATGTTTTTTCTGCTTCCTCAGCAACTTCAGAAACGTTTTCCACACCCTATCTGCATCAACATTACCGTTATCAATGGGCACCTGCTACCCGTTGTCCCGCGCGCGAGCAGCGCGCTGAAGCCCGGTTCAGCGCGCCCGGCGCTGCTGCCGAGCGGGGAAGGGGAGCGAA
>NW_009228196.1:0-27510 GCF_000690835.1 Fulmarus glacialis | reverse complement strand
GCTTCAGCACCAGGCCCGGCTCGGACAGCAGCTCTCCCAGCTGCGCGGCCGCCCCGCCCCGCGGCCCTTCCGCGGAAGGGCAGGCTCCTTGGCGGTGGGAAGGCCTGCGCTCTAAGCTTAGTCCAACTTTCAGCCTGACTGGTAGCTATAGACATGGGAACCAAGTAATGCTGCTTGGTTTCTTCCTCCCTGATATAGTTTAGTTAACTAGTCCCCCTCTTCAAAGATAGAGAAATGGAAACCGGTGTTAGTTCGTTTCAGCTCTGCCTAGTTACAGAGCCATACTGTGTCCTTTGAGGAAACTCAGAAGAACCCCTTTCAAGGGTCATTTACTGTTTGTTTTTATAGTGAATTATCCTTCATACATATTTCTTTTCTAATGACTTCTTGATCATTTCTCTAATTTGGGAAGTATACTTTTAAAGACTTTTGGTGACATGTTTATTTTTCTTAAATGCTTATGGAACAGAAACACAACCTCATGAGGCATGTGTGTCCCAAATGGAATTAGAATGGTCCCACAGTGTTAATTCTGTTCATCCATTATATCTCTGAATTTTTCTCTTCTAACTTTAATCCTGTAATTTTAAAGAAAAAACTATTTTGAAGAACCTTGCTTTCCATGCATACATTAAAAATATTGACAGGGTGTAAGCATATGGAAAACTTAATAGGGAATTTTTCCTTCCCCCTTCACCTTCCCACGTATGCAAATGAACATTAGGGAAAAAAAAAAGGGAAATAGAGCCAGAAATCTGTCTCTGACCTTTTTATACCCACATTCTTGATAACAACCTTGTACTTTCAGTCTGTCTTTTTTTCAGTAAGATCTTAGAAATTTCAGCCATAGGTAGTGGGGTTCACAGATAGATGCAGGAAAGATGATGGCCTCTGCTTTTTATTGCTGGCTGTCGGAGGAATCATAGAGTAGAATCATAGAACGGTTTGGGTTGGAAGGGACCTTTAAAGGTCATCTAGTCCAACCCCCCCTCCTGTGGGCAGGGACATCTTCAACTAGATCAGGTTGTTCAGAGCCCCGTCCAGCCTGACCTTGAATGTTCCCAGGGATGGGGCATCTACCACCTCTCTGGGCAACCTGTTGCAGTGTTTCACCACCCTCACTGTAAAAAATGTCTTCCTTATAGCTAATCTAAATCTACCCTCTTTTAGTTTAAAACCATTCCCCCTTGTCCTGTCGCAACAGGCCCTGCTAAAAAGTTTGTCCCCATTTTTCTCATAAGCCCCCTTTAAAGTACTGAAAGACCGCAATAAGGTCTCCCTGGAGCCTTCTCTTCTCCAGGCTGAATAACCCCAACTCTCTCTCTCAGCCTTTCTTCATAGGAGAGGCGTTCCATCCCCCTGATCATTTTCGTGGGCCCACCTCTGGACCCGCTCCAACAGGTCCATGACTGTCTTGTACTGAGGGCTCCAGAGCTGGGCGCAGTACTCCAGGTGGGGTCTCACCACAGCAGAGGGGCAGAGAGCAGAGTAGACGGGAAACCTCAATTAGTGTGAAAAATATTGAGAATTCTTGTATTGAGTGATTGAAGAAAATATTTTTGATTTAGGCATGCTTGCCTTTTAAAATTGTATGTTTTATTGCTAGGCATAGAATGGGATGATGGGACAGTTTGATACACTTAGATATAAGTGTGTGAATGGTAAAGCTACTAGTTGATCTCCCTGTGTTGCAGATAGCTTGCATCTTCTTTTCCCTAATGGTTTTGCAGTGCTGTTGTCAGTAAACCATAAGAGCAGTAGGGCTTTTCCGCTCCCCCCTGCCCCACTACCAACATCCCCCCCCCGAAAACTAAGTTACTGGTAGTTGCAGAAGACTTTCCAGTGATTTCTAAGTAAATTAGCAACAGCAATTTACAGCAAGAATTGGCTGTATGTTTTTTGCAGCAAAAATTTGCTGTAAATCAGCAAATTAGAGATTTGAGGCATTCATGTACTAGAGCTGTGGTATAATAGTTACAGCTGTAAATAAAAATTAGAATAATTTAACACATCTTACGTGCTAAGAGAATACGAGTGAATTTACCATAGTTTCAGAATGTCTTGGTTTTTAATGATGAGGATATTTGTTATTTTTAATGTCTTGATTTTTTTTCCCAGAATTCTTTTCCTTTCTAAACAATGTAGAGGGAAGAAAAATTAACTTTTGTGAAATATGAGTCCTCTGTTTGCTTTTAGAAAAGGTTTGTTTCTATTTATTTATTAATTACTTTTATAAAAGGGGGTAAAGATGTAGGTATATGTATGTTGTAATGCTCATTCTAAGAAACTTAAATCTTGTCGCTTCTAATATTGGCAGTCTGGCATTCATTGTAAGTATAATGGGTTATTTCATGCTGCTTCTCTTTATATTCATGGTTATGATACTGAAATGTTAAGACCACACACAGACAACAAGGTCTCTAGCCACTTACGCGTGTAAACAGTCTGGCTTTTTACAAAGTGGAAAAATATTTCTTGTGCAGTATTTTAACATGATCAGCATGTTACGGCTCAATCTGCAACTGTGTCAACATTTCTTTGGCTGTAACCATTAATTCTGTAGCCTCTTGATAATATGTAAAATGTGAAACTGGTTTGTTTACTACTGGGATTTGTCAGCAATTACTGTCTGCATTTAGCTTCGTACTTTCAAATAGATAATAGATCAAAGAATTATTTTGCATCATCACTCTGGTTTTAGTAAAACAAAGGATTTTTTTTTTCCCCAGCTGGCTTTGGGCTCTTTAAAGGGACATTGGAGCAATAAATTTCATAAATATTGTTCTTATACCTGTTTGATGTTAGTAGGCACAGGTACAATACATTAAATAAGTTTCTGTAACTACTGTTTGACATGAATTTAGTTTTAGAGACAGGAACGTACATCTCTTTCAGGCCTCGGTTATCGTGAGACCTGGCATGGCTTCAACATAGCTAGGATTTTTATTGTGTTTATTTTTTTTGTAATTAATGCATGTTTTCAGTATTCTGAATACCATTAGGAACTGTAAGTGCAGTGGTCATGTGCAGTATTATCTAGGTGCCATATCATCTTCATCACAAAGAATTGTGAAGACTACAAGTTCTGATAGACTGTTCTTCATTTGTTTATAGTATGGACTTAGAGTAAGATGGCATAGAAGCATTTTTATGGACATCATATCTAGTCAAATAATAAATATTTGGTTTTATATAGTGTCTTTTATCTCTGTTCTCAAAGTCTTTATTAATATATTATGAATTTAGTTTCAGCGTATCTTGGAGGTTTTACAGGTAACAAAAAAAAGCAAACAAACCCCAAAGCTTACTAGACATATCTACAGAATTTTGGTAAGGATTTTTTTGTTTACGTAGAAGTAGGCTGTATAATCACTAACTAAAACTTGCCACTGCTTCTGAGAAGGTTGCTGTTAATTAATTCTGTGATCTCAGGGGCACTTTGTTAAAATTTTTCACCTGAGCTTTTCTTAAAAGTTTGTACAATCTAAAGTATTTGTTTTCCTAGGAGTATTTTATTTAAGAGATAAAAATAACAGCATAGTATAAAATGCACACCGATCCATAAGACTGCCACTTTAAAAATCTCAAAATACAGGGAGAATTGTAATGTGGATGAGCTAAATTATTGGGGGGGAAATTCAGTTTTAGGAGTAGTCAGCTGATAGAATAAGCTATTATATGAAACTCGTAAAGGCAAACCTGTATTTTTAAAGTCACTATTATAAAGTATTTAATAAACGTGTCACTATTACTATAGGACGTTAGTAAAGCTTTCAGTTTGTAGGTCACTATCTTTTCATTTTTAAGACATAAATGCTCTTTGCGGCTTAAATTCTGTTACCATTACTGAATACCACTCAGACCAGATGTTTTGTAAGTGCTAAAATTTGAATGAATATTTTGCCCAGTAAAAACCAAACATACCATTCTCCCAACAGCATAGGAACAACGAGAATCAATGTGTTTCATCATTCCTGTTCAGCTGTCTGGCCCAGCTTCATTTCCTTTGATGGAAAAATGATAAATATAAGTTACAAAGTGAGGCAGCAAATGATCTTTATCTGTTAGTTAAAACTAAATTCTTGATACCAGTTTTGTTTTGCATGATTTTAAACATTTAACTTAAATTGTGAATTTTGTGCAAAGAATTTGTTTAGTACAGTAATTGGAACAGAATATTTTTTCCAGAACCAGTAGATCATCTTCTAACTGCATTTTATGGCATAGTAAACGAGCTCCCTTAAAACTGTTCCTAACCATTTTGGTTTTTTTTCCCCCCTCTATTAATGTATATATTAATACATATATTAAAAAATAAGTTAATTTTTTACTTGTTTTTACCCTGGGAATGGTAAATTTTGGACATACTTACCAGCTATGTATTGTAGTATTTTGAGTGGTAACAAATCACAGGCTTTAAGAAGCGACAGTAATTGTAAGTTGAGTTTTGTGGTGAGTCCTTTGCCATTGGTTTGGAAATCTCCCCACCAAGTTATACACATCTGGGAAAATCAGTTTACATTTATTCAGTAGATTCAATCTTTAGTTAAGAAAGCCCTCTACTGAGAGAATCTCCTGTGATCTTATGGCCCCTACTGGGCTGGAGATTAGAATGGTGAAGATGGAGTCTGTCTAATTTGAAGGGAAAAAAGAGAAAGGGTGAGATGACTTATTTAAAACAAAAAAAACCCAGCAACAACAAAAGTCATACAAACCAAAAACTGCTGAAGATCCTTATTACTTATGGGGCAGAGACTGAGGGTGGCTGGCATGAGAATGGGCTACAGAGATTCAGTAGTTTGGGCGAGGAAGAGAGACTGACCGTTATGAGAGCAGTGGAGCAGGAGCGAGGAGAAAATTAATGATGGACGTCAACACTGGAGCAGAGATGTGCAGGTAGTGTCAAACTGAAAGCTGAACTAAAAGGTTGAATGGAGTGAAGGTTAGGAACAGGGCAACAGTCTCCTGCTTGCCCTTTCTTCTTCCAAAGTATGGAGCAGGGGGAGTAAAACAGGAATTGGTAATGGCTCGATAATGAGATGAGGATTAGGAGTAGTAAATGATATTAAAACTGATGGAAAATCTTGAGTGGCAAGATGAATTGGTTGAAAGACAGGTTTTGGCAGCTTGAAATAGGGAAGAGATTAGGAATATCCAGATGTTGGAAAGTGTCATTTTTGGGGGATGATGGGCACAATTGTCTACTTTATAGTCTGTGCTCTCCTTTGCACCCTGGAAGGAGAACCTAAGGCCCTTGAAGTGAAACAAAGTCGCAAAATGTTTTATCCTTCTCCAGTGCTAATCCAAAGAAAGGATGATGGTTTACTGTAGGTTAATTGTATTGGTTTAATTGGCGGAGACTTCTGTGGTGCTTCCAATCCTGCTGATTTCCCTGTGGGAGTCAACGTGTCACCATATGGTAGATTTTATTTAATCAGTTTTCCGCCTGCCCTTACCAAGGTCGTATTCAGAAACTGTTTAACTTAACAAATCTACCTGCAGTCATCTAGGAACATGTGTGGATGTCCTTGGGCTTTTTTGAAATCTTTCTGTAGTATATTGTGATTGTGTTTTCAGTATATCACTGCTTCACTGTATGCATTTTTCTCACGAAGAGATGAACAGTATAGTATCTGTGTAAGGCTGGAAAAAAATAAAGTTCACTTCAGTGTGGTATTCTTACAGGAGCTAGTCTTTAAAGGTATACTTAACTGGAATATAGGTATGCTATTCCAAGACTCCATTTTTCAAGACTTTGTTAGAAAGGTCAGACTTGTTCTTGAACATTCTATCTCCTAGGTGTTCCTACTTCTAATCAGTTAATGGAGAATAAAATAAATTTGGATAATCTCCACATCCTCAGTAGTATAGAAAGACACTGCTTCTTTAAAAAACAAATCAAACCCTTTTTAAAGCAGAAAATCTATATGAATAGTGGTTTAAATTTTGATTTTATTATGTTTTTGTCATCTACAATTATATAAAAGATTTAACATTTTATCCAAAAAGTGTATATTTCTCTTAATGGCTTTTAAACACTTGTATATTTGCCTGAATGTTTCAAAAATGCTTGGTTGATAAAATTGCAGATTTTTTGTAGGTTGTTATTTCTCATTGTTCTTCTGAAGCATCAAATATAAAATTTTGGTCTCTGAAAGACTTTTTGCTGAATACTATCAGTTAATAACTTTTTTTTTTGCTAGTCATGCTTATTCAGCTATTCATGACCCATTGTATAATTTCAAGAAGATGTAACTTTTGTTAAGCTCAGGATGACTTTTTATCAATTAATTTTTAGTGTAACTATTTCAGAGTAATCTTCAGCCTAATGAAGGAAGGTTGAAGGCCATATTGAAAAGCTGTAAAGCCAGCAAGATTTGGAGCATCTAGCACTTTTGTCATGTGATAATCATTAATATTAATGAATTAAAATGTTTACACACCCTGGTCTCTAGTGTTCTCTTTGATGTTAATTACTTTATAGGAGATCACATAAATTCATTCTTGGTGTCAGACAAGTAAGGAAATATTTCCTTTTCATTTAACTGTGTCCCTTAGCAACATAGTAGGTCTTATTAGTTGATTAATAACATGTATTTTTGCTGTGTTTGATATATACAAATGCTTGTCTTTCTGTCTTTTTAAAAAGCTCTAAGTGGATCTTTGTTACTAAGTTCAAGCAAAAAATAATATAAAGATATAAATCCATGGCTATATGTAAGTATAATGAAGCTTAACAACATTCTCGGACATGTTAAAGCAAAGTCCTTTTTTTTTTCCTTCCTCTTACTAATGTGAATCAGATAAAATGGACAGCGCGTTCACTTGTTCCTGTCTCTGTGGTACTCTGTGTTCCTGACATCCAGGATCTGTAATCTGTCATGTGCTGTCATCTCTGTTTCTTCATTCCTTTTAACAAAGACAGTTGTGAGGCTAGCATACTATCAATTTTTTTAATTAAAAATGAGCTGTTGCTTTCCAAGGGGTAATTCCCTCTCAATCTATGATGTAGGGGTTTTTTCCTGTTGAAATCCATGGAAAAAATTTAGGTTTTTTTACTTAAGTGTAAGTGTACTCTTTCCTGTGTTGCCTCTTTAAAGAGATGCAGACATGTAGGAAGTGAAAACTCAGCCATAGCAGTCTAGCTTTGCAGATATTGTCGAAGATCCTTAGTGGGCATAGTCTTATCAGCCATTGTCTTTGGCAGGTGATTTTTGCAGCATGTGAGAGTTCACCCTTTGGTTTTGCTCCTATGATTTTCACACTTAGAATTGTATGACAGCTGTAGCTTTTTTTACACCAGTGAAATCACTTTATATTAGTAGCATCTGTCATCATATATTTTAATATAAAATTTCTGACTACTGGTAGGCATTGCTTAAGTTCTATCAGAAATGTTATTGCTGTATACAAAGAGGCCTTTCCATCTTGTCAACCTGTCTTTTTGAACTTTGTGAGTTTCCAGTAACATGGCTACAGGTGAATCTTGTAACAGGAAGAAAAGAAACTTTCTGACCTGTAATATGATCTGTCTTTTGGAAGAATGCTTTATAGAGCTGTTTATCTACTGCCCACAGAGGATAAAACCTTTACACAGGATACTACTGTTGCACTGCCTTTAGAAGAAAGGGGAAGTGTATTCCCTAAAAATGACCCTGAAACTCATGGCTGAGAGTCTTAAGCAAAATGGAAGTGAATTTATGCTATTGAAGCTGATTGCAAAGCTTTAAAATGTTAGAGTTGCGTGTTTTCTGGGATTATTATCCATTTTATTCAACTGTTTTAAAAAATTAACCAGGAATGTGAAACTTCTACTGGATCTGCTTGTTTTTATGTGTCGGCAAGTTTAAAGATCCTGAAGGATACGTTTTGTCCTCAGGTACTACAAATTGTCTCTAAGTGTGTGTCTGTAAACCTTTTCTGCATCTATGCAGAGATGTTACAATGGCAGAATTCAAACTTGTCTTTTAAAATCTATTCTTTTCCATTGCTGCTACTATTGTTGGTATCCTTTGTTTTTGTAGCTAAGATGGATTTTTTTAATGACATTTTTAAAAAATGACTTTTTTTCTTAAGCAGCTGTAACCAGAAATACATATAGGAATTTTTATTTGTTAAAAGGGATTGTGAAAACAAGGTAATTAAACATAATGCAGCATTATAAAGACTGTAGTGTTAAAAGACTGCTTCTGTATTATGCCAGATTGAACTTTAGTTCTACTGTTTTTATATGAGTAAAAGTGCTATTGGCAGATATGGTTTACATATATAGATTCATGGAGATTTTTCTTCTAAAACCTCCCAACACTTTCTTGTAATACTAAACTGTAAGGATATTTAAAGCAGTTACTATTTAATTTCCCATGCATATCGAGTGAGAGTGCTTTTTAAAAATCCCTGGAAAGCAGACCTAAATACAAATCTTGTAACATTAAAACTTCAATGGAAAGACTCTGGCAGGTTACATTTCTTTCATACTTTTGTGCTTCCTTTGAAAGAAAAACTTTCCCAGATGGTCATTGCAGGGTACTGAATGTGACCAGTAATTTTATGTAAGCATTTAAGTTCATAGCCCCTGTCAGAGTTCCTTATTTGGGTATTGGATTCTTTGCAAGGGGTTTTTCATTTTTTTCCACTATCTTTACACTATTAAATGAACGCAAGTTGAGGGTAAGATTATCTGCAAGGTCATAGTGAAACTTAAAGCATGATGGACAAAGTATACTTACAGAGGTTGGAACTAGAAATAAACACACAAAGGAAAGTATATGTCCATACTGATAGTTATAAATTAAGTGTCAAGGTTTCAAATCTGGGCAAGTATCATCAGAATTTATAAAGTTCTATTTAAATAGTGCATTCTACTCACTTCAGACATCTGTTACTGGTTATTGTTTGAGTGACCACCATGTACATTATACAAAAAGGAATGTGTTTTTTGTAAGATCTCTGCTAATGTGGCAGATAAAATCCCAGTGTTTGATAGCAGTGCCAAAGGGCAAAGAGGTGCTGAACAATATTCCTCATCTTTACCATAACTTTCCTTCCTGGAAAAACAGGCTTTGACAGTGGGAAAATGAAGACTGAGATAAGGAGAGGTGGAAAGAGGCTTGGGAACTGAGAGTGATATAGACCAGAACTGTACTTCAGCAAGCAGGGGGGAAAAGTCTTCTCTTACGCTGATGCACCAATAATTTTTTTTTTTGTTGATTACAAATTTGAGTTATATCTCCTTGCTATGGTAATAAATTAAAAGGACTAGCAAGTTAAGAAACAGTTGTTTTTGTTGGCATGAAGTGTAAACTGGGCCTAGTTTTTACAGCTCTAGCAACTGATTGTTGACTTTTTTAAAGAAAAATGCACTGTTTTTATTAATGCCAAATGCTGTATCAGTCTCAAAATTTCATTTTTCAGAGGAGCAAAACTAGAACTGATGAAAATTACTTACTCCTTGTGAGATAGGAAGCAGTTGACAATGACGGTTGTCTTGTTTTTCTTGGTTATGGGCATTAAATTGCAATGCAGCAGGTAGGGCTGTTTCTTGCATGTAAACTGTATTTCTCTCCCCCTTACAGAGCTAAGTAGGTAGATACAGGTTATGGAAAATTAGGTGTACTGCAGACTTGTTAAGTAATTAAGTTTTAGTTTTCCATTTTAACATATTGCTGGATAGATACAAACATGGCAATTAAGCAAGATTTAATTCAGCTAGGTGACATCTTAGAACTCGTTATTAGATGGCATACCTTACTTTACTGAACTGCTTTCTTCTGTCACTTTTACTATAGCACTCACCCATTTAGAAGATGCGATAAGGAGGAATTGTGACCTTGGCAGGCATGGAGAAAGTCTTGAATGATTAACTTAAATTCATGAAAAATGTTATGAAGCATTAGGAGACCTATGACAATTTTTTGCAATAGGCTTACTGATAGAGCAAGGAGAAAAAGAATCTGATAAGTTAGAAATATATGTATTTTTGGCTGGAAAATTATAAAAATAAAAAAAGTTAAGGGACTGTTTTACACAACGCTATCACCTTATGTACAGAAGGTGGTTTTTTTTTTTTCCAGCAGTTTTGTTCAATATGAGGGGAATCTGGGAGACGAGTGAAGCAGAATTAGTCTCCTGAGGGAGAAAGTGCTAACTTGAGCATGATTCTCTGTATTTGCACACAACAGGAGAGGGTACTAAGATGCATTTGTAGAGTTTTGCTATTTACTAAGATGTCGTTAAAAAGCCAACATTTTTGAAACGGATGCATTAACTTTGAAAACTATTTTACGGTTTCATAGTGTTCTTAGCTGCAAAAGAAACAATAGGTTTTAATATAGTTGTCTATTTTAGTTAATTTGTACTCTGCACTGGAATAAGTACACAGAAAGCCAGATTTTAGCTTATGTTTGAATAATAAACTTTGGCAGATCGTGTTCTTTTTAAACTGCCAGAGTTCCATGTATTTGAGAGTGCCTCGTATGATAGGACTAGAAAGTTGTCAGATCAATGTCTAACATCTGTAGCAGGCAAATTAGCACAAACTCCATTAAGGCAGAATGAATGGATATACAGATTTGTGTAGTACACTGGGGAAAAGTCACAACACCCATTGTAAAGAGAAGTCATGCATCACAGCCTTCTGGCTTCTTTACAGGAACTGGTGAGTGTAAGGAACAGGGAAATCTGGTTGCTATAACCCATTTAGATTCTCCAAAAGTGATTGACAAGGTGCCTCACTGAAGTCTCCTTAAGTGAGCTGAGAAGGAAGGTCCTTACATAGATTACCTGGCTAAAGCATAAAGGTGGATGGAGGCAATACTGGAGTTGAACAGGGAAGCTCTGGGGCAGACAGAGAAGGGAGCTGAATAACAAAGGCTTACAATGAAGTATTGCAAAAATTCTCAGAGTATTGAGTAACTGTACAATTAAATAGCAGATGAATAGGTGAGGGAGAACGGCTTCAAACTTATGGATGCAAATGATGGGTCCTGAACACAGGACCACCACACAGCAATGACTTCTGAAAGTTTTTAATATTTTCTGAAAGCATCAGCTCAATTCACAGCAGCGTTTTAAAAAGCAAAGTCAGTTTCAGGAATTAGTAGGAACAGAATGAAGAAAATGTAAGTAATACCATCACTACACCATGGTACAAATTGAGGGCACATCTTTTTAAACACTACGTATGCTTATAGTTCTCCTTAGTGGAACTAAGAGAATTAGTGAGAGGTGTGGAACTTCTTCAGTATAAGGAACAATTTAACACTTTTCAGCCTGGAAGAGAAGAAGGCTGGAGGTGGGTGGGTGGGGAATAATACTGGTCTATTAAATCATGGATGGCGGGAAGAGATAAATAAGAAATGACTGTTTGTTTTAATGTAACAACCAAGGGTATTTAATTAAACCAACATGGTAATTTGAAATAAACTAGAAGATGCGATTCCTCATGCGCATGTGATTGGTTTGTGGGACTGCTTGCCACAGGATATTGTGGATGCAAAAATTCACACACTTTTATAAACCAGTTTAACAAATTCTGGGAGAAAACAATCACTGATGACTTCTAAATACAGATGCAGCCTATGGGATATAAAGCCCCGGAATCTCATGTTGCCGAATGTCTAATACATCTACTGAGGAAAGTATCATTTTTTGCTTATCTTTTTTAACCTTTTCCTGTAGACATTTACTACTAGTTGCTGTCAGAGCATACGGGTCATTGTGGACCTTTGGATTGACCCCATATAACTTTTTATGTATTTAAAGTGTACATTTTGTTACATAAAATCAACACTATTTATCATTTTCAGTGATTTTAATGTTTTCCATGTGTGTTAGGATTGCTGCTAATTATTACTGGAACTTCTATAAACATAATTGTGGGAAATATTTCCCACATATTCCCAATTAGTAATATAATCCACGGGAAATTTGAAAAAATTGGCTTTGAAATTTAAAGCTTCAACTTTTTTTAAAATGCATTCCCAAATATCAGTTGAAATCCTAGGTACTGATAGTGCTTTTTAACATTACTAAAATTACATCCTTTCTTCTTTGAGGCAACAGCTTTTTTGATCTCAGTAAAATAGATAAATATTTTTTGAGAATAAATCAGTCCTTCTTGCCATTCCCCCCCCTCCAGCTTTAAAATAGGACTTCTCTGAAATCTTGGGAGCATGTTGTTTCTATTACACTTCATAATAGGTGAAAATGAGCAATGTGTTACTCTACCGTCTGTACATTGTATTAAAAACAAGTGTTTTCTCTTGGGTTTTCATGACTTGATTGATCACATGTGAATATAATACCTATCAGTGTGCTTAGTGTGAAAAAAAAAAAAATTACAGAAACTGACAAAACCAGTTACAGATTAAACTATACTTGTGTAAAGTATACACAGTTTGTTTCTTTCTGTGGCCATTCAATGTTTGTTTTCATGTTAAAAACAATTGCACTTAGTTTGGATTTCCTTTTCCCCTAGTGGAAGAGACTTGAGTTGATTAACTCATTTTTACAAATCTTTAGAAGAAAAATGGTAGGCACTTAACTCCACCAACCTGAGAAACTGAGTTTTAAAAAGAGGAGTATTTGCAGAAGGATTCATTGTTTTTTTTGTTTTTGTTACAAATTTTTGTGTGCCTGTTAGGTGCATGTAAATAGTGATTAACATATGTATGATCTAATGCTGTACACACCTGCCTTCCTTATAGGTAGGTGATGTGTTACTGGGAGCCTCCTGAAGGCCTGATGTTAGAACAGAGTCAGGTGTACTTTTTCAGCTGCATCTGATTTAAGTTAAGATCTAGTCATCCACCGCCTGCTTTTCATTGCCCTATTCTCCTACCAGAGGTTACCACTTCTTAAGTTTGCTAGGAGAGAGATATGAATAGTCACTCCCTATTTATTTCTGTCAAACCCAGTAGTTTTTAGTATGCATTTTAAAATAGATGTTGTATCAAAACTGGTTTAGGTAGGGGACAGTTGTACCTGTTCAGTTCTGGAAGCGGTAACCGCTGGAAGAAGTAAGATAGAGGCAGAATGGGCAAGGGCAGACAAATGGGGCAATAGCTTCCTTAGCAGGTTAAATTTTAGTCTAAGCAGCCTTTCTGGTGACAAACACCTTCACCAGGAATCAGTGGTAGTGAAGTGGTACATTTCACAACTTGTTCTTGCTTGTCACTAACTCTTCAGTGTTCAACTGTGTTAATATTTTACATATTTTTGTAAGTCAGGTGTTGCTCCTATTCTTTTTGTGTCCATTTTTCTTTTTATTTATGCACAAAGTCTATTTATTATATACTCTGTTCAATGTCAGATGAAAACAATTTTTTCCCTTGGACATTAAAAAAAAAAAATTATATTCCTTGCTTTCCAGCTGGTAATTCCTTGAGGTTTTTGCTGATCTGTTTCCATTTTGAAATACGATGTAGTCTCCATCCATTTGATTCTGCTTTTTCAGCAGTAAGGTTTAGACTTGTTCACTTGAAAGGCTCATCTGTTTCTTCCCTTGTACCTTTGTAGATAAAGCATTGATTATTTTGTTGAGCTTTCCTCTGCTTTATGTTGACTAAATATGCTCCCATTTAATAGAAGGATTTTGTCCAAAGGGTGTCACTTTTGTAATATGCCTTTTTCAGAAGTGAATCACTCTTTTCTTACGTTATTTCTGAAAAAGCTTTCATGCAGTTCTGAAACTTTCCTGGCTTAGCTTTGTTTCAAAGACAAATTAGTTAAAACGCAGAGTTAAAAAGTACTTCTTTTACGCACTTGGAAAATGTAACATTTCAACCACTTAAGCAAATTTAACAATATGAAGAAATTTGGCTTGCTAGTTCCTTTTTTGCAAATAAAAAATACTTTTGCTTTATGTATTTGTCTTAAAATGTAAGCATGTGTAATCAATGTATCTTTAATCTGTTAAATTATTTTGGCATAAAGATTTAACATCTGCAAATATTTTATATTGAAACATGGACTGCAGATGTTTGGTTTGGTTTTCTGTTGCCTCCTGCTTCCCACTTCAGTAGCTGCATGCTGCGGTAGGTAACATCTTCATGAGAGGGAGGGAAGGAAGTAAATTTTAGGGCAGGTGAGACCTTGTCTCTTAGTATAAAAAGGAATCAGAGGCTTTGTGAAATAATTGCAAAGTTGGGGAACGTGGAACAATTTCCTGCGTGGGACCTGCCCTCACTTCCCTGTTCTGTTTTTGTGAGAGGGAAGTCGGCCCATCCCTGCAGCTGTTGTACAATAAACTTGAGAAATATGTTACTGGATGCATCATATGCTTGAGAACTGCTGCCCTCTTCATCTTAGTAATGTGCATGTTACCTTACCGAACAAAGATTGTGGTTTATCTCTTCTTCACCTAACGAGAATTTTGTAAATCGTGTTTTCCGTGCTATCCAATGGCTGGATTTATTTCCTCTGACACAGTTTACATCAAAAGATATTGAGGGTGGTGTCTTTTCACTTCATTTTTATTGCATTTAATTTTCTAGTCATGACTAGCATATGCAGAAACACATAAAATCAGATGGTACGTTACAAAGCTCCTTAGCCATCCTGTATGGTTCTTCTTTTCGTATGCTTAACAAATACATCAGCAGCTTGCCAATACATACTTGGTAATCTTTTGTTATACTTTAAAGTTTGGCTCATGAATATTAAAATATAGCATGTAGAGCATATATGTGAAAATCTGTGAAAATTATTTAACAAGTTAAAGGTCTGAAAAAGGCCCTTAAGTCTTTTTATTACTGGCTGTAATTTCTTCAGAAAATTGTACTGTTCATTTTTAGGTTTACTGCAAACTTTAGTCATCCCTGCTGTTTCTTAGCAGGACTTTAATAAGCAAGCCCTTTTATGTGTCATGAATCTCTAATCATTGTAGTGGTTTTAACCAATTGCTAGACCTGTGATAGTTAGAAATAGCTAAATTTGAAATTCAATTTAGTTACTATGAGGAAGTATTGAAGAAGCTGATAATGAACTAGGTACTTCTCTGATCTACAGTGCAGAATCAAAGGAAGAAGCGATCGTTGTTAGGGTTACCAGTTCTCAATATGATGATACCTATTACTGTAGTATCTGATAATTACAAAATGAATGATTCAGATGTACAGAGCTTTTTGTACAGGGTGTGTACTAGTTCCTTTGTCTTTCCACCTGGGTAAGAAACTAAATCCCAGCACTGACTTTCTAGAACCACAGAGGATGTCTCAAATTCCAGTTTAGTACAGCAGTGACAAGGCCGTTCTTCTCATCGTGAATCACTTTCATAATACCAAACTTTTGTTGTTGATGGCTTAGGGTGAGAGCTAGGCAAGGTAGCTCTAATCTTTATCTGCACCCACTTACCAAAGATGAGGTGATCCACAATAACGTGTTATCCTGTGACACTCTATTGGTGTGTCCAAGCCCCAAGAAATGTCCTTAAAATTTATTATTAAGAATTAACTGCATTTAAATAGATTGTGAATATGTTTAGCTATCCAGTTAATATGGCCTCTCACCCTCCCCAATCCAAAGTGTCATAAATGCAGGTTGCTGCAGAGATTAGTATTTCTTCATGGCTTGCTAGCCATGATTTTAAAGATACCATAGTTTTTATTATAATATTTTACGACAAAAGGGTGAAAGCAGCTTGTTAGAATCTCAAATTATCTTTCTATTATCTTGAACAAATACTGTGCTGCTATTTCTGTTTTTCTGGATCAGTTCTGACACAGGCAGGGACATGGTGTATATCCTTTCAAAACAATGTTGAGATTGCACTGTTACTTGGAGACTTTGCCCTGAGGAAAAACTTGCTTTTTGCAATTGTTTGAGCTCCAGCTACATGGCTCCTTTCAATATAGGCTACAAAACCTCCTACGGAATTGGAACCAGACCAGCATAGATTGACAACCTAAATTAAGCTTAATTCTCGCATGCAATTTAGGCCTCTTTTTCAACATTGTACCTGATAGAGCAGTTCTCCTAGACCAGTTCAGATGTTTAGATTAAGTAATTACTGCTTAGCCTGGCTGTGGGTGATGAACTGAAGGGCTCTGTTTGCACTGAAGCATTCTTGTATTGCTAAAAAACATGCACATCCTTTACCACGGCAGATACTTGGGGTGTTCTTGAAGTTGTCGTCTTGATTAATTTATTTTAATCTGTTGATTTGGGTGGTTGTCTCACAATTATGTGCTTTAACAACAGCGTATTAGTCCTTAATTTGAAACTCTCCAGTATCACAAACAGCTCCATCAGATTTGAAACTACTTAGATTTCATTACATTTTCCTAGGCGTTGAGTCACCCACACGTATTTCTTGTTTTCCTTTTCCCCATCATTTCTTACATTTAATATCCTGTTTATCTGCATCATCTAAGAGTCTAACATGTTGCCTTGATGTTGCATCCTAGTTTCTTATTGTGTTCTCAGACTACTTTTCACAAAAGTTTGTTTTAAAGGCTTGTTCTCTGCTTGCATCTCTTTGCTTGCCATGGAATCCCCTGAATGTAAACTTAATTCCTATAGGTCATTGGTTGAATTTTCAGATACTACTTCTTTCATTAGACTAAAACACCAGAAAATTGACCACTCCTCCCTTTAGGAATTTCTCAGACATAAACTATATTCCTAAAAAAGCAAGCGAACCACTTACGAAAGATTACTTAGCTATAACTCGTATTAAGCTTATAAAAGGGGGAATTTCCTCCCTGCTTTTGGAAGGTCTGAATGCATTTTAGGTTGACTGATTACTGCTGAATCTGTGTATAATTTAGTACAGCTATCTTTGAGGATAGATCTTGAAGTTAGAACGCGCTACGCCATTACTGTTGATCTGCTGCTCCCTTTTCACTGTTGCAGAATGATCCCATAAATTTTTGAAAGCAGGGGATTAAAAAGATCTAGGTGATGTCAGCTGATGGCTATAATCCTTCTTTAACAAACCAGCTATTTGTCAAAACTTTTTTACAATTCTAGCAAATAAAATAGAATCCCATTTGAGATTTCTCAAGGGCAGCCTGGTTGTTAGCTGGACACTCATGAAACTGCAATATACAGCCCAGATGCTGTAAAGTTTTCTGAAACACAGCAGAGCTCAGTCTGTGGGTGTGAATTTCTAGTTACTCTTCCAGTTGTGCACGTCTTCCATCTTTTCCCATTTTTGTGATTCAAGATCCTTTAGTCCCATTTTGCATCTAGTACAAGCAGCTGTGAATTCCCCAATAATATAGTGAATGGCTCAGCGTTGAGGATGGTTTGGGGTTATAACTCATCTCCTCGGAGCCATGCAATATTTATAACAAACTACAAGATTTTAATAATTTCCAGAACCAAGCAGTTCTTATCCAGAAAAGACAAAAGGTCGAAAGTGGAATTCCGCGCCCCCCCTCGCCTTTTGCTTCTTAATTCTTGACCGTTCTGAAGAATGGACTTGGATCATAAATTCCTTGAGGGTTCCTGCTTGTGGCTTCTTCTGGAGCCTTCTCTCTGGTCTGTTCTGCACTCTTTCTGAATCAGCTGGTGAGAAATCCTTTTATAATCACCAGTTCTTCTTGTCAGGTGATCTTCTCATTAATCTCATGGCAGTAAAACCAATCACTGGTGACCTGTTGTTTTCTAAACACTCTTCTGAAATTCGAAGTTGAAAAACCACCTTGCTTTGAACAGTAACTAGAGAGGCACTACTTCTGTGCAAAAACTCTATCCTTTTTTCCCTCCTCCCCCTTTTTTTTCCTAGGATGAAAAAACCCCCAAAAACAAACCCTGAAGATTCTGGAAAAATATATGGAAAAGCTATGCACATATCAAATTGTAACTTTATCTACTTCTTAAAAGAATGAGAAACATATGATATTGGGTGTGACCAAACCTCTTTTGCTCCCTTATAGCCATCAGCAGTGGTGATGGCATATGGCATAAATAGCTATTCTGAGCCATGTGTTTATGCAGGTTGAGGTATTTGACTACTTGAAAAGTGTATCCTGCAGTTTGGGAAACTCTGTATATTACCTCAAATAATAGTGCTCCTAGACACACTTGTAAATGAAAGGTAAATTAATTTTGTATAATGACAAATATGTCTCCTCTGCTGTATGCTCACTTGCTTAAATGATTTTTGCCTGTTGCTATTGCTGTAGAAGAAAGTCAAGATATTGAAAATCATTGGTGCTAAACGTATAAACAAAAGGAAGACATACCATTTTCTTTGAGGGCAGAAAGATAAAGGAGGAGAACAAACTTCTGCTTCTAAGAAGCCTGGAAAAAGTGAATATATATATTTTGTCATAATATAGTTGGCATAGTGTGTAGGCCAATGACAATACGTAATTGTACTTAATGCTGTAGATGTTTGAACTTGCATAATTGAACTTAGAACACTTATTGATTTTAGAAAGAACTTGGAAAGGATGGAATATATTAAAATTTTTCCTGTTTATTACAAGAGAAGATATTTCACATACACCTTTTTTCTTTTTTTTTTCTTTTTTTTTTCTTCTCCACAAAATCTCTTAGCCATGCTTTTGCCACCTGGAGACTGATGATAGCTTCTATCCGTTATGTCCTTGGAAGCCCTTTTCAGCATCATGACATTTTTGAGTGGTCATCAGGATCTAGTCTATTTTTTTTTTTTTTTTAAACAATTGACATCACCTGAGAGTGAAGTAACGTTATCACTGCAACTAAATATCACACCGTTCACGGAAGAGGTAACATTAGAAAGAAACCGTCCCTTGTATGCTTAGCCTGGAGAACTAAAGTTTTACGATGTAGGGCATGCTTCATTCCCAGTGGAGCTGGGAAACGTGTTTCAAAATAATCTTTAATTAGAATTGATTATAAGCAAAGCAAGGCTTATAAGGCAAAGGTATTGTCTTTCTGTAGACCAATTAATATAACAAACTTTCCAAGCTTTTGGTACTACAAAGACCATTCTCATCTGAAGCAGAGACAGCAAACTTCAAGCTAACTACAATTACATGATGGTGTCACCTATGTTTGCAGCTATCCTTCTGGAAAGTGAAAGCGTGTGTGACAGTTGCAGCTCGCCTCCTTCCCGCCCGCCCCCAAAAGCTAGCCAAACTATCATATGTTTCCTTTTCAACTAAGCTTCAATTAATTCTGACCCTACTGCCCGCATCCGTAGAACAATCACAGAAATGGGAAACGCTAATATGTGTCTTGGGAGGCTGGCTCGCCAGTCCTGTCTGGTGTAATGATACAGCACATTTGGAATGATGTAACTGAATACAAACTCACCATGCTTATCCCTAGCATCCAAAGTATTTTTGTTTATAATGACTGTTTTTACACTATTTGAAGTGATGCAGTTCAAAGAAATGAGAGTACCCATGTAGGAGCTCCCTGATTGTCAAAATTAGTATAGCAATAAAAAGTATTTGTTTGGGTTTATCTACTCATTAGGAGATTTGAGATAATAATCCACCATCTAATATGTGCTTATCCTGGGCCAAGGTTTTAACAGGTTATGAGCAGATGACTTCCCTTGACTGACTTTCTGCTTTGCGTTGGTATTCATTCTGTTTACGTTACATGTCTGGTTATCTTTTCCATTTGCAGAATCTATGAAGTGTTTGATGTATTTGTATAAACAGTTTGATTCCTGAAAATATGTTCTGAATTAGATGTCATTACTGTACAACAATACACTAACAACATTCTGAGATCATTTAAAGCTCTTTGTTTAATAACACGGTGAACATTATTAGACTGTTACAGTAAGTACGTTAACATTAAAAAACAGCTTGTAAAAAATGAAAAGTTTTTGAATTCTAGAATTATGGAGGATATCAAATTGGCGCATCAGTTTCTGTCTTTAATTTTTCAGTGAAATGTTTTTCTATTGATTTTTGACAAAAGTTTTTCCCATCAAATCAGGTGTTCGGGTTTCAGTTTTGACAATCGCACCTCTAAAAATAATTTCCGGTGCAAATTTTGGGATTGGTGTTGAAAACATAAAATTAAAAATTTCTGTTCTTTTTGTTTGCCTTTCAGTTACAGTACTTAGGAGTCATGAGTTGCTTCTTGCAGCCACAATGACTGGAAACACTTAATTTCCTCTAAAATAAAAGCTAGTATTTTCATGGAATTGTATGTCTTCAGAATAAAAATAAAAATTATTTAGAAATTTTTATAACATCATCAAATCTGTTAATATAAGCAGTATACGTTTTTCTTTCACTTCCCTCTGTTCCCCACAATTATTTGTATTGGAATTTAGTTGTACAGAGAACTCTTCCTTTGCTGCTGGAGCAGCCAAAGCTGTATTGAGTTGCTTAGTGTAAATATAATATGTAAAGCTGTACCATGTGAAGGCTTATAAAGTATAAATACAGGTGTAGGGTATTCAATGTATTGTATAATTTCAGAGTGCAAAGGAGCCTGCATGGGAGCTGTTGTTTATATCATGTTCAGGACTTAGGAAAAATAGGAGGTAACGAGACCCAGAAAGATCTGTGCTTATATTCTCTTACTCCCCATATTCCTCTTTGTCTGTGACAGTTATGCTTCCTTGTGTCCTGTCCCAAAGCTATTCTAATTGAGTGGCAAAACTGTTGGCTTTTGGGTGTTGAAATAGTTCCAGGCATGCTGTCTACAAGAAGAGTGCTCCAAAACTCAGAGGGATAGAAATCTTCCATTGGGAAAGCTTGTCTATTGCAAGGATTTACCCATTATTCATATATATTTGTTTTTCTTTGAAGTACTACAAATGTTTGGTTGGTTTGTAATATTTTAAAGATAATTTTGATCTGTTCCATTATATAGTTTCAAATATGGTTCGTTATTTTCTTTTTTCCATTTGTTTCAAGATTAGCAAATGAGACAAACATTGCCATTCAAAAGAAAGTAATTGCAAACATTATCTCTCCTTGAAAAACAGGTCTATACTTTGCATCTGTATCTATACATAAAGTTTCTGTAGTCAATAGAAAATGATGCAAGTTAACGTGTAGCATCTGATAATTTGAATTTTCTTGATGTATCAAATACTTGTTCATTGTTGTAAGTGCTGAACCATGAATAATTTACTGGCTTTCTCTTTATAATATGCAGTGTCTGCTAACTTTGAAGTTCAGTAGTCAACTCAAAATTTTGTTTGCTGGAGCTGACTAATGATTCACCAGAGATTTTTGAGAGATATTTTGTCATCAATTTGAAGCTCGGAGAGGTTTGCTGTTGCAGCCATCTGGTAATTCTTCGTTCTCTGGAGGAAAGAGAAGCCTTTTGATAAAAGAGATCAAAGCATTCTGCTCTTTCAGTGACTGATAGATATAAGTAATTTAGAAGTTTCTCAAAATGATTTCACAATGCCTGTCTCATTTGCCAAACTTTTGCATTCTAGTTACAATACAGTATTGGTCATGAATTATATCATAATTATATTTAAATCATTATTTAAATACTTCTGTTCGTGGATAATTTACAGATCTAAGTGTTTTGTAAACCCAGAGATTTCTAATTTAGCAAATACGCTGTTGTGATTCATAAAATTGATGCTAAATCTTGTTGTTCAGGTAAGGTTGTACAGGTAAGGGTACTCTCAAAGGCTGTTCTTCTGCTATACCATAAGCCTAAGATATAGATGTACCTCTTAGACTGTAGGTGATGTGCAACTATAGTGTAAAAATACATATCATACTTTTTCCAGAACTAATTCTGTAAGCAATTGGAATTCTGGCATGGGGTTTGCAGGTGTTTGGCAGTGAAGAACAAACACAGAGCGAAAGAGTTAGGACAGGAAGTGTGCGCTGCAACGTCCACTTGAAACGAGACCAATCTAACGCTGGATTGTACATACACATTTGAGATTTGTCTGGAATCAGGATGTTGTTTCTATTCCATCAGACATTCCGGATGTGCAATTGCCATGACCGCACATGACCAGTCTTCTCAAAGAGTGAGTGTATTGCATCACAAGTGCGGTACAAGCAGCCAAAACAGAATGATGAAACAACCTTGCAAGTTGTTTAGTTAAAGGATGTCTGAGTGAGATTTGGTGCTGTGTTACAGTAGAAGAAAGGGAAAGCGTTAGTTTGTAATGCACCGTACCTCTGTGCATGAAAAGAGACAGTATTCTCTTGCTAGGGGTGAGTTAGTGCACAGCGGAACTAAGGGGATGTGTTTGTGCCATTCACTTTTCCTTATATTAGAAGGTCATTGTAATGACTGATGTACTGATGAAAGAAAATAATTAAACCTCGTATGTCACACTGTCCTCAATTAAAGCCTATCAAGGCGTTTCAGAAATAGTTGATGTGTCTTGGGATGTAGCCTGTATGATCCTAACAATTATATATAGTGTTTATTAACAGGTTAGCCTTATTATCATTTTGCCATTCAAAGTATAGTATTGGCTAAATGACAGATGTCAGTGAATATTAGGTAGTTACCATAAGTTCTTCAAACATGCTGTTCTTTACATTAGGTAGTTTGGAGAGAGAAAAAGACTTCCAAAGAGGCTGAGTTTTAAGGACTTAATAAATTGAAAATGCAAACTAGATAGCTAATATGGTACTAAATTCTCAGAAAATAGAATGATGGGAGTTTGGTGAAGGAATAGCTAATTTTTCACATGTTAAAATTTGCTTGAACAGATTTAAAACTGGCACATAGATAGCAGAAGAAAATTCCATGTAGTTGTGCTTGTTGTTATTGTTTAAACTTTTCAGTGAGCTATTCAAAATAGGTCTGGTGCTCTTGTTTCTCATTAAGCCCACAAACAATGGTAAATTTGTAATTCCATACTTCATAATCTTCCAGTTTTATGTTCTGCCTGCTGTATCTCTGAATCAGATGCATATGCTTACCTGATTGTTTACCTCCTTGTCTGCTCGACATGTACTTCCTAGCAGCTACAGTTGAACATTTTTTTTTCTTCTTTGTTTGTTTGTTTTTTTTTTTTCCAGTGTGGGAACTTTGCTGTTTTGGTGGATGTTCATATTTTGCCTCAAGGCTCCAGTAAAGACACCAGCTGGTTTTCAGATCATGAGAAAGAGGTACAACAAATATCAATTCTACTTCAAAAGCATGTGGCTGCAGGGAAAAAGTTGGATTGCCTTGAACTGTTCAGAATTTTTCAGTGTTATGAGAATATCGTTAGTTATACCTACCTGTCAACGGTTGCTGTGGGACCCCCAAGTCAACGATATGTGCTTTTTGGGTCACTAACGACCACTTTCAATTTGCCTTTTAATTTTTGAACTCTGTGTGTGTGCATACATGCACGTGTGCATGCTGTTTCGATTCTTCTGACCTAACTTTTACTTTTAAAAACATATTTCTCATGAATGTTTGTAAATTATCCTGAGTGATATAAAACAGAATGTGACAAGTATTATTTTTGCAGAGCTTGTTGGTGAAATATTTTTCTATTAATTGTTTTTTCTTGTACCGAGAAGTGTGAATGATGTTGCATTTAGACAATGCAAGAAAACATAATGAGTATACATGATAAACTATAGTAGAACCATTGTATCTTATGAAAAGAAACTCCCCATCTTTATTTTTAAGTGTATCATTTGTATAGCCTGACAACAGATGAAATTTTGGAAAATCAGTGCGTCAGTGACTAGCAAAATTATGAATGTAACTTTCATTCTGTGTGATTTCTGCTGCAATCCTGTGATGAGTTACTGGTGGGAGTTTTCGCCTATTTCAATTTGTGTGGGAACTTGAGAAGTTCCCTATTGAAAACGAATGCAGGACATGTTTCAAATGCCTGTGGACTTTCCCGCAAGTCTCCGTTACGGTAATTTTCAGCAGATAGCTTTCCTAATAATGGCATAATTAACTTGTCACTGCAGACCATCCCCGTACATCTCAAAATAATACATTTAAATAAAATAAAAAGAAACAATAAATTAATATCCTGAGGGAGTGAAAGCAGAATATTTAACAGCATGTGGTTCATCCAATTTGTGCTTTATTAAGCAGAGGAAAAAGAAAATAGGGGAAATCTTTTAGACTTTTTTTTTCCCTGACTAAATGAATACTCATTACCCTTTCTATTTATAATCAGTTTTACTATCCCGGTTATCTGACTTTTAAGTGTTTTCAAAATATATTTTGTAAGACTGCCAAAACAAAAGATATGAATTTCAGGAAATTAGATCATGATTGATTTAATAAAGAGGCATGACAGGGCAGCATTCATTACATTTCTGTGACCGCACATTTTGAGTGAAGTACAAAGGCTGCATATTTTCGACAACCGAGAAGTGTGATTCCAATAGCTTTACAATTCGCTTCCTGAAAGTTCTATGCAGAATCTTTGTTAAAGTGGGACGAAAAAGGTCAGTAAAGTGTTATAGGCAAATTATGCCTACATATTTTTTTATTAGAGCTTTTACATATTAATTGCAAGCAGTTTTCTACATTTTTGTTGCTTCCAAATTCTGGAAAACACTAATGGTGGTACAGCCCTCTTTGCTTGTCTGTGGGAAAAGCAGATGCCTCTCAGACCGCTTGTAACACAAACATGATTTCTGCTGATCCCCTGCTTACCCTGGAGGAAAGTCAGCGGCTGCTGTTTGTAGCAAATGGAGCCTGCCTGCCTGCGGTCCCAGGCAGAACGAGGGAGCAGTGCTAGCCTGTCAGCTGCCAGCTCCTGCTGCAGCATGGGTCGCGTAGAGCAGGCTGGGAACCAAATGAGTGCCCATAAGCGTGAGGCTGGTGTAAGAAAATACAGTGCACGTTGTCTAGCTGGGCATTGTAAAGACCACAGTTTGCACACTGCTGTCACATGTGTTGTGTATAGAGTCATCTTGGGATTGCTGTGAGATGCAAATTGAGGCATTTGGGAGCTTTTTTCTCTGCCCTTCAAATTTCTGTGCCCTTTCTGTCCTATCTATTTTCCCCTGGAATAACATAGTCAAAGTTTTATCTTTGTACTTTGAGAAAAGTTTATGAAACTGATTTCTGTTTATGTCATTGCTATGATCTCTCCATATGCATATAAAAGGTCTCAATTACAAGTTCTTTTTAGCGGTGGAAAGTACGTAGAGACGATTCTCTTGAAGCCTGCTCTTGTTCATGCTTTCTTAAATACAGGTCTGTATAGTTCTTTGTGGAGAACCATTTAAATAATATTTCCATAAGCACAACAATTAAAATATTTTCCATGTAAATTAAGGAAGTGCATGCTAATCTTTATCATTGTAGAAGGAACCAAATGCATGCTATGTTTCCGCTGCTTTCTAGACCTTTTCATTCTAACCTGAATGCATAGTCCTGTGAAGGAATGTGTAATGAGATCACTTTAATGAGTTAAACAGAAGAATAAGTAAATATAGTATTTTATAATTATACTCTTCAAGCAGAAAGGAAAATGTATTTTGTACTGTAAGGAGAAAATAGTGTTTGTGGTTGACCAACATATGGTTGACCAATGCTCTAAATGTGCATTGCTTTCATTTAGAGCAATACGCTTAAAATTTGTTGCTCTGCATACTTTCTAGATTAATCAAAAGTAAAGTTCAAGCCAAGATATTTTAGTTTAGATAGTACTAATATAATTTTGTCTATTGTCCAAACACTGTAAAAAGGTAAAATGATATTTTTGTGTGCCACAAAGTATCATTTCTGTGAGCACATAGTTATGCACAATGGAAAATGAGAATACTGAGGGAAAAGTCTCAAATATGTGTGTATGTATTAATCTGAAAACTTACTCTGGTATTCAAAAGATTAATTTTTTTGCTTTTACTCCAAGTTTTTTTCTATGGTTATTCTGGCTGAAGGGTTTGTTCTTCTTGAGTTGCATGTGGGTTTTATTGTGCTTTGCCGAAGGAAGTATGAAAGATATGAACGGTTATGTTTAGGAGCAGAAAAATCAAAATGAACTAGAGAAATGAGGTTGCTGTGACCTAATCAGCTCTGAATCTTCCCCCCTCAAATTACACTGAATTGAACGAAAATATATGTTGTGGTTTATACAGATTCTTGCAGAGAAATAGTGTGTTGACAATTCCTGGCAGGATTTTTACTAGTATTTTACTTAAATACCTAATGTTATTATACATTTTTAACATGTATTTTTTCCTACTTTGCATACAAATGAAACTAATTTGCTGTTCAAAAATTATTAGTATTGTAATATAATGTATTTCATCTGCCAAGTGAGAATTTCATAATGTACTTCCTCTCTTGTTTTGTAGCAAAATTGCTTGATTCCCCCTCCTTGTTCCCATTCGTTTCCTGAATTATGTGCTTCTCACCTCTATGTAATACCTCAGTACTTAACTGCAGATAATGTTTTTCCTTTTTATGTGAGAGAGTGTGATTTTGTATTGATTTCTGCTGTGTGTCTGTGGGCATGTATGTAAATGTAGATCTAAATAGGCCAATGGTTACTCTTTCAGGAGGTCTGCATGCTGCTAGAAGAAGTTGTGGCTTCAAGGGTCAAACGCTACTTGGAAGCGCCTAAACAACGTGGTCAATGGAAATCATTGGAACATTCACCATCTGGTCCTTTGTTTCTTACCGGTAAAATAAATTATTTAACTTTTTGTGAAATAAAGGAAGATAAAGTATGGTGGAAACGGCTGTTCTTTATTTTTTCCATGAGAAATTTGCCATTGGGAAAGCCAGTAAGCCTGAAATAGCTGGTGTTTTGGTCTGAAATTACTTCAGCTATGTTACTGAAAAAATTAAATGGGTTTTAATTTTCTATGTTGCTGAAAAATGAACATAACGCTTGTACTATTAGTATGAAAGCCTACCATTAGAATTAAATAGAATAAATGGTATAATCCTGGGTCCTCCAAAATTGATGGAAATCTTGCTGCGTTTGTTAAGTCTTCTTTCCACTTGAACATTTAGTTTAGAAGTTTTTAGTTTAGAAATAATATCTTTACTTTTCCCTCTTCTGACAATCTGTTCCGTCTTAAAAAGTTGCTATGATGTGATAAACGGCATTTGTAATTTCTGGTGTTACTGCAGGTTTGGCAGTAGCGTCGATGACCTTGGGAGTTGTTATTGTGCAGAAGAGAACAGTAGTAAGAGCATTTACACAAGTGGAACATTTTTTTTTTTAATTAGTATTTTTTTTTGTGTGTGTGTGAGGATGGTGAGACTAATAGGTGCAATTTCAGTACATGCATGTTTTAAACTAAAGATAATAGTATATTAAAGCACTATAGCTTGTGCTTTAATGTTAGATCAGCTTTGGGGCTAAATGGCTTGCCAGTTTTTGTTTAATGTTATTTCACTAGCTGTTCTGGTCATCATGGTGGGTTTTACAGTTGATAGGCTTATCTGTTGGTGTTAAGTCACACAAGCAATTTATTTTTAAATAGTTCTGAGGAAATAATGACTGTTTTTTATTACCAGCCTGGAGCATGTTATAAACTTGTCACAGAAAAGGAGGACTGCAATAGCAAAGCCCTGTATTGGCTATGGTTTCTCACATTTCCTTAAATATATTGAAATAGATCTCTACTGAAATATGAATTCCGCAATTAATATAATTGCATACTTGCAAGATACAATTAGTTTACT